>NC_140977.1:53628693-53678693 GCF_056783735.1 Eptatretus burgeri
CACCTGTGCTCTAAAGGGTGCTCGGTAAGTGGCTTAGGCACTCAAGCAAGCATTCCAATGGAACACCTGGCTTGGCAAGTGATTACAAATTACCGTCGATAAAACTATGCACCCAGAAACGCCCAAGCAATGTCCGAATTGGACAAATGAACACTTTAAGCGTCGGAACTGCTGCTGAGTTAAAATCTGGAATTTAAATTTTGTAATGTTCTTATTTTAAGAGATGTTTGACGTTATCACATTGGCGGAAATGAAATATAGTCATGAACGCTGTCATCTCTGGGTGTTTGTAAACATTGCAATGTACCCAGCGATTCATAGCTGTGAGGAACAGGTATTCAATAATATGAATAAGGAAAGTGGGAAAAAAAAACTTTATCGTAAAGAAATTGTTGTGGCCTGTTCCAAGTCAAGGCATAGTTGAGCAGGCCAAAAAAACATGATGGCTTCAGACCCCAGCGAGGTAACCCAAGAAACGCCTTAAGACCCCATATAGATTATTTGGTCGTCCATGACGACCTAATGTAAAGTAATCCACCGGCACATCTGCAAAAACTTTGATAACCCAGTTCCAGAAAATTCGTGAGAACATGAACCAAAAGCAATCACTGACTAATGATCCCATCGAGCATGTCCATGGAAAACAAAGTGTTGCAACCAGATATCATACTTGGGTACAAAAAAGAGAAGAGGGATTGCTGATTGAGGTGTTAATACCAGTGATTTTGGACTAAACGATGAAGAAATCATAAAAAATTACCAAAAGCCAAGACCTGAAGAATGAAGTGAAAAGATCCTGCAAGTTGAAGAATGCCAAAGTTGTATCAGTGATAATTGGAGCTACAGGAATGATGACAAAGAACCTCAGAGATATTAAAAACCATCCCTGGGAATATTACTACAAACGAACTACAGTTGGAAGGTGTCCGGGGCTCAGTGACGATCCTGAATAGAGCCCTCGGCACAAAACTTTGAGAACAGAAAACTTCACAGTTTGGTCCATGAATCGTGACCCCCTTACTGAAATGAAGTGGAATACTTTGAGCCCACCCTGGGAGGACTCCATTCCACATTCTGAAACCTGCATATGTAGATACCAATCAACGACACGCGCGCGCGCGCGCGCGCACACACACACACACACACACACACACACACACACACACACACACACACACACACACACACACACACACACACACACACACACACACACATTGATACCTGGGGTGGAAGCATTTAAATCTATGCTATCTTCCTGGCAAAGGGTCTGCCTGCATACATGCATTCTCGTACATGCAGTGACCTTTGCTCCCCACTGGTCGGCTCACTCAGAATCTGATTCGTACATGCTACAGTCCCCTCAACAGAGATGAGGGCGGGGGGGCAGGGGGAAGGTTTGGAGAGAGAGATAGAGGGGTGGAGAGAGAGGAAAGAGGAAAGGGGGAAGAGGGGAGGGGTCAGAGGGTTAGGGTTGGGAGGGAGAGGGGTGAGGGATTCGGCAGATGTGACGCCCAGTATATTGTCCATCCGAGAGATGACACACACAAATTGATGAATCACCCTGCCTGTGAAACACCGGGATGACAGTTTATAGCTGGGTCGGGATTCAAACCCAGTCTACACAGAGTGAGAATGCGTACATCTCAGCTTTCCTGCCGTGATGTGGCAATTCCTTACTTAACTAGAGGGGGAGCACTCGGGAGAGTGTAAAACCTCCGCCGCCAATACTGCTGGGTCACTCAAGTGAACCTTATATCTTATTCATTAAATATGATGTCAACTGTGCTTACAGTTATAGTTCTTTTCTCCAACATTTTCTTTTTTTGGGGGGGGGGGGTTGGAAATCACTTAAAACATGTAGAAATGCAAAAAAAAAAATTTTCTCTAACAATTTTTTTTGGGGGGGTAGCAATTTTTTTGGGGGGGGTTGGAAATCACTTAAAACATGTAGAAATGCAAAAAAAAAAATTTTTTTTTTCTAACAAATTTTTGGGGGGAGGTAATTTTTTGGGGGGGGGTTGGAAATCACTTAAAACATGTAGAAATGCAAAAAAAAAAATTTTTTTCTTTAACAAATTTTTTGGGGGGAGGTAACAATTTTTTTTGGGGGGGGGGTTGGAAATTACTGAAAACATGTAGAAATGCAGTAAGATTATCCCTGTGTCGTAAGAGGCGACCAGGGTTGCATCAGGAAGGGCATCCGGTGTAAAACATGTGCCAAATCACTATGCGGATCATTCGGATGATCCGCTGTGGCGACCCCTCACGGGAGCAGCCGAAAGTAAAAGAAGAAGATGTAGAAATGCAAAAAAAAAAAAAAAATTTCTCTAACAATTTTTTTAGGGGGGGGGGACCAAGTCCAAAATCTAATGGCATGATCCTTGGACCATACCTAACCCCCCCCACCAAGTTTCGTCGAAATCTGTCAAGGAGTTTTTCCGTAATACTGTTCACAAACAAACAAACAAACATACAAACAAACAAACAAACAGAAAGGGGTGAAAACAGTAGCCAATGATCTTCGATGGCGGAGGTTAATAACTGAAAAAAAAATTCTCATTGTGGTCGTATAATTTACATTGCCTTCCTCTCTCCAGTATGGAACCACGGTATCACAATTGAAACTTGAAGAACATGCACCAAGAGGCTTCACCAAGCAATAAACGAAATGGTTGAAGAAACTTTTAAAAAATTGAAATGTTTAATTCACATCTGCCATCTTCGAAGATGGATGGAGGTTACTGTTTTCACCCCTTTCTGTTTGTTACTTAAGAAATCTAAAGATTTCGTAAGTATATTGATGCCTTCCGTTTCTGTTTGTTTGTTTGTTTGTTTGTTTGTTTGTATGTTTGTTTGTTTGTTTGTTTGTAGGCACGATAACTCGAGAACGGAAGAAGCTACCAATGTCAAATTACACCACGTGATTCAGGAGGGTGATGGCTAGTGCTGATTAGATTTTGGTCAAAATCGGTCAAAGGTCAAGGTCACAGTGAGGTCAAACATCCAAAACATTCGATTTTTGATGGTTTGGTGCAGAATCATCGTAGAAACTTCTGGTTTGCGTCGCTACCTTCTCAAGAGACAGCTTTTATTAGACAAGGTCAGAGGTCAAGTTGACGATTGTTGCACCGCAGAACAAAAAGTGGCCAATGCACATGAATGACCCCTGAACTTTGTTCAAGTCAATCGACATACGGTATTCAGTGATGGTGCGAATATTGTAGAGCTCTTGCCAAGTGGCTTAAGCATTCAAGCAAACACTCCAACAAAACAGTTGATAAGAAACGACTCGCTTGGATTATGAGAAACGACGAAGAAACGAACCGTCATATTAAACATATACCTCCCGGAGACGCTCAAAATGTCAAATATGTCTGAATTGAACAAATGAACATTCTTTTATCAGGAGTCGGAGTGCTTCTAAGTTCGATTGTGGAGCTTAAATTTTGTAATTCGTTTTAGTTTAAGATACTCGTGGCGATCGCATGTGCGGAAATGAAATAAAGCCACGAACGCTGCTGCCTTCGGGCATACACTGATGTGCAAAACATTATGACCAGTGACAGGTGAAGTGAATAACATTGATTATCTTGTTACAATGGCACCTGTCATGGGGTGGGATATTTTAGGCAGCAAGTGAAGTCAGTTCTTGAAGTTGATGTGTTGGATGCAGGAGAAATGGGCAGGAGTAAAGACCTGAGCGACATTGACAAGGGCCAAATTGTTGTGGCAAGACGACTGGGTCAGAGCATCTCTGAAACAGCAAGGCTTGTGAGGTGCTCCCGGTCAGCAGTGATGAGTACCTACCGACTGGTCCGAGGAGGGACAAACCACAAACCGGCGACAGGGTGTTGGGTGCCCAAGGCTCATCGATGCGCGAGGGCAACGCAGGCTATCCCTTCTGGTCCGAATCGACAGAAGGTCCACTGTGGCACAAGTCACAGAAAATTTTAATGGTGGTCATTGGAGGAATGTGTCACAATCCACAGTGCCTCGCACCCTGCTGCATATGTGGCTGCGTAGCCGCAGACCAGTCAGAGTGCCCATGATGACCCCTGTCCACCGTCGAAAGCACCTACAATGGGCATGCGAGCATCGGAACTGGACCTTGGAGCAATGGAAGAAGGTCGCCTGGTCCAATGAGTTCCGTTTTCTTTTAGATCAGGTGGATGGCCATGTACATGTGTGCCGTTTACCTGGGGAAGTGATGGCACCAGGATGCACTGTGGGAAGACGACAAGCCGGTAGAGGGAGTGTGATGCTCTAGGCAATGTTCTGCTGGGAAACCTTGGGTGCAGCCATTCATGTGGACGTCAATTTGACACGTGTCACCTCCCTAAACATCGTTGCAGACCAGGTCCGCCCCTTCATGGCAATGGTATTTGCTGATGGCAGTGGCCTCTTTCAGCAGGATAATGTGCCCTGCCACACTGCACATATTGTTCGGGAATGGTTTGAGGAACATGATGAAGTGTTCATGGTGTTGCCCTGGCCTCCAAATTCTCCAGACCTCAATACGATTGAGCATCTGTGGGATGTGCTGGACCGACAAGTCCGATCCACAGTGGCTCCACCTCGCAACTTACAGGACTTCAAGGATCTGCTGCTAATGTTTTGGTGTCAGATACCACAGGACACCTTCAGGGGTCTTGTAGAGTCCATGCCTCGGCGGGTCGGCGCTGTTTTGGCGGCACACGGAGGACCAACAGCATATTAGGCAGGTGGTCATAATGTTTTGGCTCATCAGTGTATATAAGCATTGTACCCAGCGATTATTGGCTGTGATGAAGATGAACAGGCATTCGATGATGAGTGAGGAAAGTGAAAAAAAACTGTATAGTTCAGAAATCGTTGCGGCCTGTTTCAAGTCAAGGCATGGTTGAGCAGGCCAAAAAACATGGCGGCTTCAGACCCCAGCGAGGTTACCAAGGATACATCTTAAGACCCCATTAGTGGGGCAGCATAGCTAACCTAATGTGCATTTAGTGATAAAAGCACCAAATTTGGCACACTTGTAGAAAGACATAGTATGAAGCGATTTGGATATTTGGCCACCACAGATTTAGCCTCTGAGGGCCGTGGCAGCCATTTTACAAAATGGCGGCCAGGTGACATTAAAATGGCTACCAGAGGAATTAAAATGGCTTGGGCTTCTACATTTGTGGAACGATTTCATCGTTTATGGGGTCTATGGATGCGCCTCACCAAGTACTACAAACGTATGGCAGCAGATTTTCGAAATTGTGAAGGGGGGGTGGGGGGGGAAAACCTTTTTTTTGGAAATAATTAAAATTTTGTATAATATGCTGGTATAGTCGTAACATGGACTCTAATATATTTATTTGTCATTGCAGGTTGGTGATGGTGGTCGTCGCTTAATAGCAGCCATGTCCAAGAGCTTCAAGTTGGTCGACCCAGAGCGACCTGTCTCAACGTCGTCACATCCACCAACAACGAACTGGAACCTGTGTGTCATCTGTCAAGACGACACGAAAGAGACACCGACTCGTCCCTCACAGTCCAAGGGAACAGATGTTGGGAGCGGCTACAGTTCCTTGGCCGAAAATCTGATCAGATTCAATGAACTAATGGAGCTTCCACGTACGCTTCAGTTACGCCGGCTTGACAAAGGTCACGGAAATGAAGCAGCTATGGTTGCGAACAGTGCTGGTTATCAAGAAACCTGTCGACTGAAATATAACAGGACAAAAGTACAGAGAGCCGAAAAGCGAATGCGTGTAACTGCTGATGACAGCCATAATACTGATGCATGCAAGCGCACCAGGTCCCTCTCATCGAGCACAGATAAGTCAAGGCCCCCCTCCTGTTTCTTCTGTGAACAACCTGCAGGCTCAGAACGGCTTCATGAGGCAGCGACCTTCACAATTGACAGGCACGTGAGGGACTGTGCGACCCTCCTTGAAGACAGTGCCCTACTTGGCAAACTCAGTGCTGGGGACATGGTGGCCCTGGAAGCTAAGTACCATGCCAAATGGTTGTCAGGGTTTTATAATCGTGCCAGAGCGGCCTGATCTTCTGAAGCGCCAGGAGAAACTGAACCAGAGAAAGAGCTGTCAAGAGTAGTTTTTGCTGAACTTGTGCTCTTTTTTGAAGAGACCAGACAGGATGAGGAGATGGCGCCAGTGTTCAAGTTAGCAGAACTGGCTCAACTATACCAGTCAAGAATTGAACAGCTAGGCGTCAGGAGCAACACAAGGGTACATTCCACACGTCTCAAGCAGAGACTCCTTGCCCAGTTCCCTGACATGCAATCACACAGCAAGGGAAGAGACATCCTGTTGGCATTTTGAGAAGAAGTTGGCGATGCTATTGCTAAAGCTTGTGAAATGGACAGCGACAATGATGCTATCCATCTTGCACGTGCTGCAAAAGTCGTGCGCCGCCACATGTTTGGAGAAGCCAAGCCTTTCATTGGGTTCCCTGAAGGATGCCAGAAAGAGTCTGTGCCACAAATGCTGCTTGGCCTGGTCAGCATGGTCTTAGAGGGACCCAGCATCAAGGACCAGATGACAGACACAAGCAATGCAGCAGTTACCATTGCTCAAATTGTGAAGTTCAACAGCGTAAAACACAAGCGTATGCAAAGCAACTCACCATCCTCCACTGTACGGCTAAGCCCTGCGCAAGAAACGCCTCTTCCAATATATGTGGGGATGATGTTACATGCCCACACGCGCAAGAAGGAACTGGTGGATAGGCTGGCACACGTTGGCATGAGCATCTCGTATGATCGTGTCCTCTGCCTCACAGCGCAGATGGGGAACTGTGTCTGCGAGCAGTTTCACTTGGAGCAAGTTGTCTGCCCACCCAAGATGCGTGGAAAAGTTTTTACTACTGCTGCAGTAGACAATATAGATCACAATCCGAGTTCAACAACAGCAAAGTCCTCCTTCCATGGCACAGCTATCTCACTGATCCAACATCCCAGTTTCATGGGAGGAGGTGTGGATCGAAGCATAGTCGTAACTGGAGGATCTGGGGATGCAAGCACGTTCATCCGCCAGCTGCCACAGTGCTACACTGACGTGCCTCCTGTAACCAGCAGTGTCAATAATGTGCCTGTCCCTGCTGCTAGGGTGACGTCACTTGAAAGAGAGGCTAAAAAGCATACTGAGGAAGAATATCTCTGGCTACACAATGCAAGGCAGGTCGTAGATGGAAATGATGAGGGAGGCGAGAACATATCTTGGGCCGCTTTCCATGCCAGCCGCCAGCCACCAGAAGTTAGACCAATCTGCCCCACCGCCCTGCTTCCCATGTTCCAGGACAGTGCCCACACAGTGGCCATGATCCGCCACTCCATAGATGTCGTGAAGACTGCTGTTGAATATCTGAATCCAGCAAAAACACCAGTGGTCACATTCGATCAGCCACTATTTGCCTTGGCAAAGCAAATTGAGTGGAAGTGGCCAGAGAAATATGGTGAAGATAAGGTTGTCATGCTGCTTGGTGGTCTCCATATCGAGATGGCTGCCCTCAAAACACTGGGAGACTGGCTGGATGGTAGTGGGTGGGTGCAGACACTGGTGCAAGCCGAGATTACCACACCTGTAACAGTCGAGTCTTTCCTGCGGGCATCTCATGTCACCCGCACAAGGAGAGCCCATCAGGTTACTGCTGCTGCACTGCACATCCTGCAACATCGACCTATGACCATTATTGCAAGAGAGAAGATAATGACGGAGAACATCAGCTTTCTTTTGAATATTGGTGCTATCAGAGAGGAGAGGAAATTCGCCAGTTCCAGTACTGGTCAATTGTGTTGCAATTGGAGTTGTTGTTGAATGTGTATGTACGTTCTCTGCGACAAGCATCGTTCACTATGTACCTTGATGCCCTGACAGAATTGGCCTGTTGGTTCCATGCCATGGACCACATGAATTATGCCAGGTGGATTCCAGTTCACTTGAAGGACATGACTGAACTTCCTGAAAGGTACCGAGAAGTAGCCAGAAAGTTTCGAGAAGGTAGCTTCACAGTACAAAAGACAAAGAAGATCTTTTCATCAATCCCAATAGACCAGGCACACGAGCAGAACAATGCCTGCATCAAAGGAGATGGTGGGGCAGTTGGCCTCACTAATAACCCAGCTGCTTTAAGGCGTTGGATGATCGCTGGGCCAGAAGTGGCGAGGGTCATAGAGGAGTTTCAACATGGAAACCAGCACTCTGGAAGAGAAGACAACATACGCCACCATGACCAGACGACCAGTGTCCAAGCCTCATTCACTGAAGATGTCCGGTCACTAGTCAAAGTCATGGAAGAGCTCGGGAACCCCTTTGAGGAAGACAGCCCAGATCTCGTTGCTCTTGATACCAAAGAAATTGTTGGTTCTCCTGCAATTGAGGCAGTCAGAAAGGTAAGGGAGATTGGCCTAAAGCAGTTCCAGGCTTTCTCCAGGGATTGCCTTGTTGAAAGAACCAAGCCAGTTGCTGACACAATTCACCGAAATAAGCTCAAAGTGTTCAAGGCTCAACCAAGAAGGAACGTGAGCAAGGAGAAGCATAAGCTCACTTGCCTCAAGAACAATGCTCAACTCTTCTCACGGCTCTACATCAGCTGTCAGACGAGGGATGGAAACCTGAACGAGTTATTTCGCCATCAAAATCAGTTATGCCCTCCAGCACTGTCTGATGGATGGAGTCTCCGCTTCGGTTCAAAAAGCGACCTACTCACATGCTTTGAAGAGATCTCAGATGCAAGGTCAGAGGCTCCTACCACCACCAGTATAGTCATTGATGGAGCAGCCATTGTGCAGATGCTAAAGCCTGCTGCATGCAAGAACTTCAGAGAGTATGCACAAGAGATCTTTATCCCTTACATGTCCACAAGGCTTCAATCTTCATCACGCCTGGACCTGGTATGGGACACCTACATAGCTGACTCACTCAAAGCTAGTGCAAGAGCAAAGCGTGGTAAAGGAGTGCGCAGATGTGTGGTAGCAGAAGGAGCCATACCCAGAAACTGGCAGAACTTTCTTCGAGTAGACACCAACAAGACACAGTTGTTCAAGTTCCTGTCAGAAGCTCTCCTCTTGTGGTTTAACCTGAAAGACAAGCAACTCGTCGTCACTGATGGGAGAAGAAGTCTGCAGCAAGCCTCCACTGTCTGAGCTGTCTTCGCTGGTCCCATGTACCCACGAGGAAGCCGACAGTCGAATGCTGATTCATGTATCTCATGCAGCCCGCCATGGCCACAACAAAATCATGATCAGAACGGTTGACACAGATGTTGTGGTGTTGGCTGTCTCGGTTGTCCAGAATCTGCAGCCAGAAAATGAACTGTGGATTGCATTCGGAACCGGAAAAGGGTTCCGATACCTGGCAGCCCATGAAATCACAGCTGGACTGGGGCCAGATAAAGCACAAGCACTTACGATGTTCCATTCTCTGACAGGGTGTGACACTGCGTCAAGTTTTGCAAGTCATGGGAAGAAGACTGCGTGGGCAGTCTGGAATGTGTTGCCGGAGTTGACCGAAGCACTGTTGAAGTTGTCATCTGCACCAAGTGACATACCAGAAGAGGTCATGCACACCATTGAGAGATTTGTCATCCTCCTGCACGACAGAACAAGTCCATGCACAGACATTGACAAGGCACGCAATAAACTTTTCGCAAGGAAGAACAATGTGGAGTTGATTCCTCCAACCAAGGCAGCTCTGGAAGAGGGCAGCCTACCAGGGAGGTCATGTAGGGAGGCCAGGTGTTGCTCCCTGCACCAGAGCTGCCGCCGGCAACCAGCTGGGGGTGGACCAAAAGTGAGGAGGGGCTGCATGAGCCCCACTGGACAAGATAACCACAAGCAGCCCAAACTTGCCGTGAACTGCTGTCATGTAAATGTAAGAAGGGTTGTGTGAATTGTTGCAAGTGCAAAAAGGCTGCACTTGAATGTACTGCTCTGTGCCAGTGTGAGGGGGAGTGCACCCAGAACTAGACATTTCTACTTTTAATTTTGAGTGTTTCATCATATCACTGTAACATCATGTGTCATTGAAATGTATTATGTGGAATTTTGTATTGCTTGAGTAAATTATTTTGTATTTCTTTTGTAAATACACCATGCATTTAACTTTTAATAATTTAATCGAAGCTTCAGGGTGGCTGACCTTTTGTCAGGTCAGGTTCGATCTGTGACCTGCTACAGGTACCATGTAAACCTGTACTAACCTGTTCCATGGTCGGGTTGTCGGCGACTAAACCGTCTCCCCCACCAGGTTTTCTGGTGAGGAGGGTGTTTGGATATGGACACCCAGCAGGATTAAAAACAAAACCTGTCAAAGGGCGGAGGAGCTCCTTGTGAGCCAACGGCCATCCATATCTAGTGCCCAACTGTGTCTGCGGACGTCCTCCTGCAGTTGGGTTACTTCTTATTAGGAGGTTGGTGGCAGGATTTGCACTCCAGCCACCGTAAAACGCTTCATTCCGCAAAACGCAAAAACGCAAAAAAATCTGAAAACCCACTCCGTGGGAGTACCTCCTGTGCAGCTTCCCTTCGCAGGGCAGCTCACCGGATGATGGGATTGGGGCAAAGCCTTCGGGGAACCCAATCTTTGATAGGAGGGAAGCCACGGGGTAACATCCCTGGGTCAGATTGCGGGAGAGTGTGTCGGAGTGGTGCTGAGGTGTCGCTCCACCAGACGGCGGTCTCCTTGGGTTAACCAGAGGCGGTCCCCTTCGGGTGGGTGCCTGGAATGTCCTATCCCTAAGAGAGGATGATCACCTGTCTCTGTTATCATCTGAGCTCAAGCGTTTGGACATCGGGAT
This sequence comes from Eptatretus burgeri, assembly GCF_056783735.1. Taxonomy (NCBI): domain Eukaryota; kingdom Metazoa; phylum Chordata; class Myxini; order Myxiniformes; family Myxinidae; genus Eptatretus; species Eptatretus burgeri. The sequence continues at coordinate 53,639,482 of NC_140977.1, forward strand.
TGCAGCTCTCTCTGAGGTTCGGAGACCGGATTGCGGCGAGATAATGGTGGGTGGTTACACCTACTATTGGTCTGGTCGCTCTGATGGTTACCATACCCAAGGAGTTGCTGTAGCTGTGTCTAATAAGCTGACCCCAATGATAATTGAGGTAACACCGGTCAACGAGCGTATTATGAGATTAAGGATTCGTCACTCCTTAGGTGTCATTTCCCTGGTCTCTATTTATGCTCCGACTGAGGCGAGTGATCTTACCGTGAAGGATGCATTCTACGCCACACTCGAGTCTGTGGTTGATCAGTGCCCCAGACGAGATACACTTCTAGTCTTGGGGGATTTCAATGCATCGACTGGAACTGATAGGGATGGTTTTGAGGTGTGTGTTGGTCCCCACGGGTCAGGAACTATGAACCAGAATAGCACTAAGTTCCTTGACTTTGCAAGAAGTCATGGACTTAGGGTGGCTGGTTCATGGTTTCAGCGCCCGCAAGCTCATCGCTGGACTTGGTATTCCAACGCTGGCGGTGTGGCAAAGGAGATTGACCATGTCCTCATTGACGGTCGTTGGAGGATGATCCAGAACTGCAGGGTCTACCGGAGTGCTCAGTTCCTCAATACTGACCACAGGCTTGTTGTAGCAACTCTAAAGCTGCACCTTAAATCCTGGAGAATGGTACCATCCCAGCCTAGGCTGGATGTTGCCAAGCTCAGGGATGAGAGAGTAGCTGAGGAGTTTGCGAACAGGCTGAGTGGACACTTGGGGGTCTGGGTGCTTTGGGGGTCCTGAAGAGTTGTGGAGCACCTTCAAGACCACCGTCCTTGATGTTGCCGGTGGATGCCTTGGAGTTCACCGCAGGGCAAAGAAGAATTTTGTCTCTCAAGGGACACTGGATACCATTGACCAGAGTCGCAGGGCCAGGCTGAATGGCAGAGCTGAGCTGTTCAGGGAGCTGAGGCGTAAAACTGTACGTGCACTGAGGGTGGACAAGGAGGCCTATGTGCGAGGAATCTGTGAGGGGGTAGAGCATCACCTGTGGACAGGTGATTCTCGTCCCGCTCAGGGGAATTCGCGCATTACGTTCATCCAAGCCCATCCCTCGGAGCACTGCAGTTCGAGCAGAGAGTGGTAGGCTCTTGACAGAGGAGTCTGAAGTGAAGGCCCGCTGGGCCGGTTACTTTGAGCGGTTGTACCAGGCTGATCCCCCAGCTGTCGAGTTGGACGTCAAGGGTGTTACAATCCCTGTTGCTGACCCTCGAATCAACTGTGGTCCACCATCGCTTGTGGAAACACGGGCTGCGGTGAACCAGTTGAAACGGGGCAAAGCTGCAGGGATCTGTGGCATCCATGCTGAACTTCTCAAGGCTGGTGGAAATGCTGCACTCGCGCGTCGTTGCATGCAGTGTTGTGCCCTGCCTGGAACACAGGCATCATCCCAACTGACTGGAAGAGGGGCCTTGTTGTCCCTCTCTGGAAAGGGAAGGGTGATCGCCAAGACTGCAACAACTACCGAGGGTGACGCTGCTCTCAGTGCCGGGCAAGGTCTTTGCTCGGATAATTCTTGATAGGGTTCGCCACCATCTGCTTGAGCACCAGCGTCCAGAGCAGTCAGGCTTTACACCAAAGAGGTCAACGATTGACCGTATCCTTGCTCTTCGTGTCCTCACTGAACGCAGACGAGAGTTTCGGCAGGGGCTGCTTGCAGCCTATGTTGATCTCTGTAAAGCGTTCGATTCAGTGAATCGGGATGTCCTCTGGAGGATTCTTGGTCTTCGTGGGGTGCCACCGAAACTGATCGATCTGATGTCTGAACTCTACTCTGGTACTGAGAGTGCTGTGAAGTGTGGTGGTACCGCCTCTGACTTATTTCCAGTTGTTACTGGAGTTCGTCAGGGATGTGTACTTGCCCCCACACTTTTCAGCACTTGTATGGACTGGATTTTTGGGAGGATGTCGGAGAGATCAAGTTGCGGTGCATCGTTTGGCAATGTCAAGATCTCGGACCTTGATTTTGCAGATGATGCAGTCATCTTTGCGGAGACTTTAGACATCCTCTTGGGGGCCCTCGAGGTGCTGAATGAGGAGTCGGAGCCGTTGGGATTACGGATTTCTTGGGTCAAAACAAAGATCCAGGCTTTCGGTGACATCTTGGATGCTGCTGTCCTGTCTGTGTCTGTTTGTGGTGAGGATGTTGAGGTCGTGGATAGATTCACTTACCTTGGCAGTGATATTCATGTCTCCGCAGGTTGTGAGCCGGAGGTCAATAGACGTCTGGGTCGGGCCTGGGGAGTCATGGATTCACTGGATCATGGGGGTGTGGCGCTGCCGGTACCTGTGCGGGAGGACGAAAGTCCGAGTCTTCAGGTCCTTGGTACTTCCAGTCTTGCTCTATGGGTGCGAGACTTGGACTTTGACCAAGGATCTGAGACGGAGACTTAATTCCTTTGGTACCAGGTCTCTTCGGAGAATCCTTGGCTATCGCTGGTCGGATTTTGTGTCCAACGAGCGGTTGCTGAGAGAGACTCGGATGAGATTTGTTACCTGCATAGTCCGTGAGCGTCAGCTGCGGCTGTATGGACATGTGGCTCGTTTTCCTGACGCTGATCCTGCTCACCAGATTCTCTCAGCGAGGGAGTCTCATGAGTGGAGGAGGCCAGTGGGCCGACCACGTGCCTCATGGTTGCAGCAGGTTGACCATCATCTCAAGGAGATGGGGATGGGCCTGGCATCTGCCTGGGGGATGGCCAGACGGAGGCCCCTGGAGTACCGGCGGAAAGTGGACGCAGCGACGCGCTGTTCTGGCACATGCTCCCATACCTGACCTGACCTGAGGGTGGGTGGATGTTTGGTCATTTTTAGATCATATTTTAGTCGGTTGTTGTTGATGATACATTTCCAGGAATGTTTATTCTAACACGCTTTTTCATTGTCATTTATTTTACGCTTGTTATGTAATTATGTCACCCGCAGGGCTATAGGTTGGACTATAGGTTAGGGTTAGGTTCGGTTAGCTAGTTTAGTCCAACCGATAGTTGGGGAGCAGCTTAGCTATAGTTAGGCCTTCCTGCTGCCATGTGGGGGGCCAACCAGTTGGGTGACCCTTTACGTGGTGGCGCGGACTTTCTTAAAAAAAAAACATAAATGTAGTAGGGCCCAGAGCGATTTTTCTATTTTTCTCCCCCCCCCCTGCCACCCCTTAAAAAAACGTGAAAATCGTTAACTGCTATTTTGTAGAGCCTCATTAGTCGCATATATAAGCACAGTGATAGTTGTCACCGAAGTATAAACGTAGAAGCCAGAGTGATTTGAAAAATTTCCCCAAAAAAGGGTTTTCCCTCTTCAAAATTTCGAATTTCGAAAATCTGCTCCCATACGTTTGTAGTACTCGGTGAGGCCTATCCATAGACCCCATAAACGATGAAATCGTTCCACAAATGTAGAAGCCTAAGCCATTTTAATTCCTCTGGTAGCCATTTTAATGTCACCTGGCCGCCATTTTGTAAAATGGCTGCCACGCCCCTCAGAGGCTAAATCTGTGGTGGCCAAATATCCAAATCGCTTCATAATGTCTTTCAACAAATGTGACAAATTTGGTGCTTTTATCACTTAGTGCACAATTCTTTTGAATACTTGAGCTGTGCGGTGCCACTACATCGAGAGCGGTGACTGATGATTCACCTGATAAAGGATATAATTAAATAAGGCCGTTAATTATCTTCAAAAGGGTTGTTTTAATTAACCCAAACACCCAATTTTCACTCTTGCACTCCCTTGGAGTTTTCTTAGTGTGCATGCAAAGTTTCGGGCGATTAAGTTTCATGGTTTTGGAGTTATCAAGGAGGTACACTGACAAACTGACACACACATTTAAGCATACCCCGCGAGAGTGTATATATATATATATATATATATATATATATATATATATATATATATATATATATATATATATATATATATAATGCTCAGTTTCTGTCTGTGTGACACAAGCACCGCATGTTCTACAGGCCACACCTTTCCATCTCTCCGCCAGTCTGTATGTCTCAGTCATGGTGTTTGTTCCCCCCGTTCAAAATCAAATCACCACCATTTTGTTTGCTCCGCATAGCTTTGATGCCCCATAGGCCTCTGGTGTACATTTGAAGTCTGAATCAATTGCTCAAGTCTTGATTTCACATTTTACATTAAGTGGAATTTCCACTGAAGCTAACATCGTTTAAGATTGAGGGGAGGGATTGAGTGGGGAAGGAAGGGGGAGAGTGCGGGGGGGGGCATAGAGGGAGAGAGAGGAGGGAAGAGAGGTGACAGAAGAAAGGAGGGAGACAATGGGGGTGAAAGGGGAAGAGTGGGGAGAGGAGAGAGAGGGAGTGTAGAGGGGAGGGGGTTGCTGAGGTCTTTAAGTCACATTTTTACATAATGTGGAATTTCCTCCATCACTAGCATAGTTTAAGAGTGAGGGAGCGAGAGGGGTTGGGATGGGAAAGTGGAGGGATTCGTTTGGAATAAGGAGAATGGATTGATTGGGAGGGATGGGGGGGAGAGGGTAGGGGTGGAGGGAAAGGGGAGGGGGAGAGGAGAGAGTGGGTGTCGGGGAGCATGGGGAGAGGAGGGGGTGGGGTTGAGGGGAGAGGAAGAGTGAGGAAGGAGAGTGAGGGACCTCCTCTCACTCCCCCCCCCTCGTGTGTGTGTCTCACACTTACTTACCCCCACACACTTACATCACATATCTCTATCTCTATCTCTATCTCTATCTCTATCTCTATCTCTATCTCTATCTCTATCTCTATCTCTCTCTCTCTCTCTCTCTCTCTCTCTCTCTCTCTCTCTCTCTCTCTCTCTCTCTCTCTCTCTCTCTCTCTCCCCATCAGCGAAGTGACAGGTGGTATTTGCTCGTATATTTATATGTGTATCAAAACAAACATGCAAAATATTATGTTAGTATTCCATGCAGATAATACCGTCAAATATGGAGACGTTGATACCACATGCAGATGTTAGTATCACGTGGTAATGTCACTGTCAGAGTTGTTAGAACTGCACGATGTTGTTATAAATGCAAGGAAATGATAGTATGATTTTGTAATGTTAGTATCACGTGGTAATGTTGCCATCATACGGAGACATCACCATCAGAGGTAAATTTCAGCATCATTTGAAAAAGTTCTTATAACATAGGAATACTGGAGGATGGAAACTGCAATGCTGTTGAAAGGTTCAACGACAATGGAAGATGATGTCCTTGCAAATTGGCAAGAGGAAGGTCAGAGCGGATGAAGGGATTGCTCTCACCTGCACACGCGTGATGTAAACCGGTTTGTTCATGATAACCCAGGTGGTGGTCTCGTGGCAGGGCGGCGTGGTGAGGGAACCATCATACGTGATGTAGCTCTGTGTGTCAGGATAAAGCGAACTCAACGGGAGATCGTGCAAGAGATATGCATCATCTGTGACAGAGAGACACACACACACAGACAGACACCCCTCCTCATGCCTCAGTATGTCATTCACTGACAATCACATGCAGCACTCATCGACACAACCGTATGTCATGAGATGCATCGTTTTTTTTTTTTTATCAAATTCATCCATCAAAGAGAAGTGGCAAATGAAGACTCTCATTTTGTTTGCGAGACACAACCTGGACCGCTCTCAAAGCTCATGTTCACCTGTGAGTGATGCACCGCAGGTCCTGCACAGCATCAAAATGCCTGCGGAGCGCGGACACCCTTGTGGATCGCTATTCTATCAACGGTGATTTAGGCGATTTCATCACGTTGGCAGATGCATTGATTAGCTTGGCCATGTATGCACACAAGGGAATGAGCAATGTCACATTTACAGTTATAACAAGATGCTGAGCTTGCATTTTCCTATTCTGAAGGAGAGACGAAGACTGGAAGGACAGGACGGTATCTCAGAGAGTCTGCTATAGGCTGGATATCGATTACCTGCCTTTTTATACATAAAACCACTTGTAATAGAAGGCCATTTGAAACGTTGTACTCAACGATGGATTGTTAAAAGCCACACAAACACAATGTGACCATCAGTCAATTGGAGGTGAGCATTGCCTCTTGGGGCACCAAGAATCTTATCTCAAATTTACTGGGTTTGGATTTGATGCAATAATTGTTTATTTACCAAGTGATGCGTTCAGCGATATGCTATTCCCATCTCGGCTTCTTTGGCAGCCTTTGGTATGGAAAGTTATTTTCCATTTTGCTGATGATGCCACAGATACTAAGAAATGAAAGGCATCTTGCACTGGATATTAAGAGACGAAAAGCAATCAAATTATACCATATATATATATATATATATATATATATATATATATATATATATATATATATATATATATATATATATATATATATATATATATATATATATATATATATATATGCTATGTGCGTGTGTGGGTATGTGTGGGTATGTGTGTGTGTCAGTGTATGTCCCTCCATAACTCCAAATCTATAAAACCTCGCAACCTGAAACTTTGCATGAATACTAAGTAAACTCCAAGGAAGCACAAGAGTGAAAATTGGGTGTTTGGGTTAATTAAAACACCCCCTTTTGAAGATAATAATTAATGGTATTATTTAATTATATATTTCATCAGGCAGTCTTCGGCCACCTCGCTGTCGGGGTCTTCAGGCCTTTCCTGGGTAACCTCGCTAGGGTCTGAGGCCGCCATGTTATTTTAACCTGCTCAACCATACTCTGACTTGGAAGTTTCCGTTCATCATAGCTACGAATCACACTAGGTACATTGCGATGCTTATAAATGCCCAGAGACGTCAGCGTTCGTTGCTTTATTTCATCTCCACATATGCGTTCGCCACAAGTCTCTCTTAAACTAAAATGAATTACAAAATTTAAACTCCAGAATCGAACTTACAAGCTGTTCTGACTCCAAGAAAAGTGTTCATTTTTCCAATTCGGACGTATGTGATATTTCGGGTGTCTCCAGGAGGTGTATGTTTAACATGATGGTTCAGTAATTGCCAATTACGTGCCAAGGGAGCCGTTTGCTATCGCCCATTTTGTTGGATTGCTTGCTAGAATGCTTAAGCCACTTGGCGAGCACTCTCCAAGCTGCTTGGTTGTTCGTTTCAGGAAAAAGTACACGTGCTTGCAATCTCACATCGATTAGACGTATGTTTCCGCCTTTGTTGGGTCCCGCGGTGCCGTGCGGTGTCACTCGGGAGGTGTGTTATCCACTGGAAATGTGCAAGGATCGCTTCGTGTGATCTCCATTTGTAATCCACCTCTCACTTCGACATCGATGCGTATTAATAAATACTATAAGGTCCATCCGACCAGGTGTTCGCCGTGTTTGTTTTAGCTGTGAAGGCATAAAGTACAGATTGACATTTTTTGTTCTGTGGCTTGGTACGTTCATTAATTGAATTTCACTAATTACCCATTTAAACCGTCTTTCAAACAACGCTGTTTCAAGGTAAATCTTTGTGCTGGTCGTTTTTATTTACTTGATGTGTGTGTACATTTTCACATGTGTGGACTTGTATATGTACATAAACTGTTACTACAATGGCATTTGGCACTGGTGTGTGTGTGTGTATATATGTGTGTGTGTGTGTGTGTGTGTGTGTGTGTGTGTGTGTGTGTGTGTGTGTGTGTGTGTGTGTGTGTGTGTGTGTGTGTGTGTGTGTGTGTGTGTGTGTCGTTGATTGTTATCTCCATATGTGGGTTTCAGAATGTGGAATGGAGTCCTCCCACGGTGAGTTCAAAGTATCCCCCTTCATTTCGGTAAGGGGGTCATGATTCATGGACCAAGCTGTGAAGTTTTCTGTTCTCAAAGTTTTGTGCCGAGGGCTCTCTTCATGGTCGTTGCTGAGCCCAGGACAGCTTCCAAGTGTAGTTTGTTTGTAGTAATATTCCCAGGGATGGTTTTTAATATTTCTGTGAGGTTCTTTGTCATCATTCCCGTAGGTCCAACCATCACTGGTACAACATTGACATTCTTCGGCTTCCAGGATCTTTTCACTTCATTCTTGAGGTTTTGGTATTTGATCATTTTCTTGATTTCTGCATCGTTACTCCAAAATCACTGCTATTAACACCTCAATCAGCAATGCCTTGTTCTTTTTTTTTTTTGTACCTAAGTACAATATCTGATCGCAACACTTTGTTTTCAATGTTGACACTAGATGGGATCATGAGGTTGTATGTGAGTGGTAGGTACCTCCATGTTTTCAGTGATTGCTTTTGATTCATGTTCCCACAAATTTTATAGAACTGGGATATCAAAGTTTTTGCATATATGCCTGTGGTTAACTTTGCAAACTCTGTTGTGTCGTTGTGTGTACAGTTATTCTGACATGAGACTTTTTACAGCGCGTGCGCTGTATACAATTGCACCGAGTTTGAAATGTCCCCGTGTCCCCGGTGTCCCCCCCCCCACAAGCCTCAAGTGAGCCAATGACGGCCGTCCGGTAGATGGCAGTGCGTAACCTTGACGGAAATGGCGACAATTGACGGAAATACCAGAGTATTTCAATGGAAATTTGTGAAACGAATGTGTTATATATGTGAAAACCATTGAATTTATTGCTTGACGGAAAAAAAAACAAGAAACGCTCCCCTCTCATGTACGAACGAACGAAAGACTTCATTTCCGCCCACCATGGCATTTCACGCCGAACGCAAAAAGCTAAGTTCTTCTTATGCCATCATTCTCTTTAATATTAGCCATAAACAAGTGTTTCGTCATGCATTAGTAGTTGAAATTTACTTACAATTATGGCAGATATTGGTGGCAAAGTGATAAGTGGTTCTTTCAATAACATTAGTGTACTCATTTGCTTCACCACACGTGCTGTATTGAAGGATTTCACTTGTTTTATTTGTGTTCAGTCATGAAGCATAACATATCACTCTCATTGCTAATGCCACCTCCACCCCTCACCTATCTCTTGTTTTTTTTTCCTCTTCCCCCCCACCCCTGCTGCTCTGTCTGTCCCTTCCTCACCCCCCCTTCAAATAAAATGCAGCACTCTCCCCCCACACCTCTGTCACTCTCGCTCCCTCCCGCAGTGTACAGCAACGTTTATTGAAGTATTGCTCTCCCCACCTCCACCCCCTTTCCTCGCTCTTCTCCCCTTCCAAGCTTCCCCTTCTTCACCTCGTCCTCATTTCTCCTCCCTCCTCTTCCCACCCCTCCCTTCCCTCCATCCTCTCTGCCTCCCCTCCCCCCCCCTTGTCTCTCTCTTTCTCCACCCCTGCCCTTCACACCACCGTCAGCGAAGCGATGGGTTCTATTTCCGAGTATGTAGATGTATATGTATGTGTATGTATGTATGTATGTATGTATGTATATATATATATATATATATATATATATATATATATATATATATATATATATATATATTTTAGGGTTGGAACAGATCGGATTTTACATTTTTAAAGAAGGTACATCCAATCAAAAGTAAAACTATATCGACTCTGCTAAATTGAGCAATAAGCAAGAGCAGACCCAATCTCAGGTGACGTTTCATCAGCTTCACAGCTGGCTTCCTCAGGCCAATAAACCCCGAGCCTCGGCACGTTTCTGGTTTTTATTCCAATACGACTGCTCATTTCTGGTCACATGCTGTTGCTCAAGGTCCAATTGAGGAGTGCTTTTTATTTTATTTTGCAAACCTCAAGTAAAATAAGTGTCAAATCACATAATCGATGGGCTGCTCTGCTCTTTTGTTGTTTTTACTTTCACGTGATCTGGTGTTGTTTGTGTGTGCACTTGTTGTTTTTCTGTTTACTTGTTTGTGTGTGTACGAACATGGCTGGTTTCATGTCCGGGCTGGCCGTGATGAGGTGCGGGGTACGTGAGTGTTGGAGTTCCCATTGGGTGTTGTGCACATGTGGATGTGGTGTTTGGGATTAGGTGTTGTTTGTTGCTCACCTTATCCAGCCGTTTGCACCATCCAGTTTTCATCATTTGTATCAGAGGTGTGTATTGTGTGGGTATGTTGAACGTTTCCACAGTTAGACTACCCTCTCGGCTCTTCACGTGCCATGCTTCCAGTACCAACGTCATGTCCGGGACACGGGTCCCATCAAAGTCAAATTTGTGGCCAGATTGCAGGCAATGACATGATATGGCTGACTGGGTCGCCATTCCAAGCCTAATCACTCGATCATGTTCATCTAGCCTTTGTTTTAAATTTCTTCCAGTTTCACCAATGTATAATTGGTCAGTCTTTGCATGGCGAATGGTAAACTACTCCAGATTTATCACCAATTGGTATTGGGTCCTTTAGTTTTGATATGACATTATGGATGGTGCGTAGAGGCTTGTAGGTTACGCCAACCTGTGCCTCACGTACTATCCCGCCAATCCATTCAGAAATGCCCGGGTAGTATGTCAGTACACAGTGCCCAAGCATTTCTGGATTCTTCCGTTCTGTCTGTTTTGGTTCTTTCAAGGTGGGGAGTATCCCTTTGCTGTTCCCATTTTTGAGCAGGATCTGATCTGACTAATCTGATTTATTTTATTGCATCAATTTTGGAAGATGACATTCTCTATGTCCAAGCTGCTAACGTCCGTGCTGCACTGTGTTTGTGGGAGATTGAGTTGCAGGAGTTAAAATCCAGCAATCTGTTGGTGTGGGTTGGTTTCCTGTAAACCAGTCTATAGGGAGCCGTCATGCTTACAGTGAACCTCCACATCCAAAAATGTCCATTTGTTTCCTTTTTAAATTTCAATTGTGAAGTTAATGCGGGGGAATACCCGGTCATATTGCCCCAGAGGTTGGGAACACCTGCTACAAATTTGGCTTGTCACAAGATGTTGGACATGAGCAAAATTTTGAGAAACAAGGACATTTCTACACTGTGCAGGACAAAGGAAACAAAAGTGGCAGCGAAGCATTTAGGGGAAAAAACTGTCAGACAAGAAGGCAGAACAACGAGAGTTGAATTTTATAACTTCTTCCCATCTACTTCCTTAATCCTCCTGAAGAAGTTCAGTCACTCAAACTTTTCAGCCTCACCATCAACCATGATCTTTCTTGGGCAAACCATGTATCAAAATTTGCTAACAAAGCCATTCTCCAACTGGGAATCTTTCGTCACGCAAAGTCCTTCCTTGGTAAACCGGAACACAACTCTTATCTACCTACAAGACCTTCATCCACAGCTTGATGGAGTACTGCTCTCCCCTTTTGGCTGGCACCCCCTGCCTCACATTTTGCTCAGCTTGATGCCATGGAAAACAAGGCCCTCAAGATTATTGGAATCTCCTGCGATGAAGCTGAGGCTCGAGGCCGATCACTTTCGCATCCCATTGAGGTTCAGGTTTAAGATGACAAGAATGCTCAACTTTGGGAATGCCTAGGCAAAACTAATCAGGTTAGAGGATTTTAAAAACTCGCTCTAATATTGTATTCATAGTTTTGTAGACATGAGTTGGGATTATGTATGGGCCTCAAGGTTGAACCTCTTCCAGGCTGCTGTTGAATTACAGGCAATAAAACAAATAGAAGAGTTTAACTGCATTTCACAAACTGAGGAAAGTTACTTAAATGACCTTGCATTTTGCAAAATTGGGCACGAACCAGAGGGGAAAAATAAGGGAGGATTAAATAAGCAGATTAGCAATGCGGGGGAAATCAATAAAGAAATATAACTAACAGAGTGAAGGACAGAATGAAACGAGCAGATTAGCACTGGGGAATCAATAAGGAAGGACATCATGAAAGATAGAAGGAAACAAACAGATTATCTTGGGGAAATCAATAAGGACATCTAACAAAATGAAGTCTCCTTGAGCTGATTTCCAGGAACGATGTGTTCTGTGCACATTCCACCTGCGTAGGCCGCACGAGATGGAAAGTAGCAAGGCCGTGATTTGGTGAGGATTTTCTTTTCGATTTCAGATCTGAATAAATAGGATTGCTATGTTATATGAATTGCTATGTAATAGGATTGCTATATGAATAAATAGGAAGTGTTATTAGCTATTTCATATGAATTTAAATGAGCACAACTAGTGTCTCATGCACTGTCCATGTATGTATGTATATATGTATATATATATATATATATATATATATATATATATATATATATATATATATATATATATATATATATATATATATATATCATTGTGTATGCAGCCCGGTTATTTTAATTGTGCCTCCAATGAATACAGCGTCGCAAGGGCAGAGATGATGTTTGAAGAGCGACGAAGGCATAAACCATATTTAATTCAAGATGCACATCCTGCAAAGTCCGTCCACATCCGTTTTGTGGGAAAATTAAATAAGGTGGTGTAAGCAGTGAGGAGGGGAACATTAATATGGAATCGGCAAAGCCTAGAAGCGAACATAGAATTCTTCTTACATTCGCTTCTGACTTTACCTATTACCTCAACATTACCTTCACAACGACAACTACACCGCCTAGAACAGGATCTCTCTAAAAAAATTAATACTAGATTGCACGTAGACTTCTTACATTCGCTTCTGACTTTACCTATAACTTGTTCACAACTGTATACGCAATTTCCGGTTACTTCGGCCTGGATTCGGGATCAGCGATCAAATAATGTAAATCACGATTAAAAATTATTTTTTGATGATGCGGGAGATATCTTTATTAAAATCAGTAGAGGAAATATACACCATGTCTGATATTATTTGGGTCTTTCATGTCTCCGACGATGCCTTTTCTCCCGGCATGTATCATTCCCCATGACAAAAACCGTAAACAAAAAAAAACCAGAAGCAAAAAAAAAAAAAAACGGAAGCAAAAGGGTCATAGCCGACGACACGGATTCCAAATTGCCATGGTATTGTGTTGTTGTTGTTGTTGTTGTTGTTTCCTATTCTCTCATGTGCACGCGTTAAGTAATATTCACAAGATAGAAATAAAACCCAATCGTGTTTATACACCGCACAGCGTTTTAAAACAACCGGAAGCAAAAGGGTCATAGCCAACAACACGGATTCGAAATCGTCAGGGGTATTGCATTGTTGTTGTTGTTTTTGTTGTTTCCTATTCTCTCATGTGCACGCGTTAAGTATGAAGCTCACTGCATTCGCTATCAATGGGATATTCATCACAACATTTTTAGATGCTGAATTGATTGCGAATGATCCACAACAACACACTAAGAGGAAGATCAAACTAAAAATGGAAAACTCTTCCACATTCAGCCAATCAATTAATCAATCTCTGTGATTGGCTACAAAGTGTTACTCATCTGTATAAATATATATGCATATATATATAAATATATATATATATATATATATATATATATATATATATATATATATATATATATATATATATATATATATATATATATATATATATATATATATATATATCTTCTTCTTCTTCTTTCGGCTGCTCCCGTTCGGGGTCGCCACAGCGGATCATTCGTATGATCCGCATCGTGATTTGGCACATGTTTTACGCCGGATGCCCTTCCTGACGCAACCCTGGTTGCCTCTTACAACACAGGGATATGGTACACCTATTTTAACCAGGGTATACACCGGCCCAGTACACTGGTACTCATTTCGCCGACCTCGGAAGGATGACAGGCTGAGTCAACCCCCTGGTGTATTAATTCAGTGGCCCAACGGGGCTTGAACTCAGGACCTTTTGGTTCCCAAGCCGCTGCCCTAACCACTGCGCCAACACCAGGATATATATATATATATATATATATATATATATATATATATATATATATATATAAATAAATAAATAAATGTATATATCTTTATTAAAATCAGTGGAGGAAATATACACCATGTCTGATATTAGATGTCACATCAACTTCACCCAGAGTGCTATACAGTGCTTCACAAATATCGATGGAGCATTTTCATTGCATATCATTGTAAGGACAGATAGATGGCTCGAGCCAATCTACCCGAATCCAATTCCTCGGCCACTCAAACACGCCTTAGTCCCACGCAAGAACCGTGTGTTATCCTCTCCGTCACGCTCCCGTCACTGCCGCATCAACAAGCCCCGATACCTGATCTCTGAAAGCGATTGTGTGAGTGCCTACACCACCAACGCTGAATTACGGAAGGGCCAATTAATAATTGAAAAGGCGGGCGATGAAAAATGGATGATGGCTCAGACTGTGGCCGATCCAGAAAAGTTCACGGAAAGTTTGACACTCGAGAAATGTCACCTGCACTCACAAAGCCTTGCTGATTCTGTTTCGCCTTCACCACCTCACCGTGTCCAGTGTGAATCTGGCATTTTCCACGCATGTGAGTTTTGTCTTCCCCCCTTCAAAGTGCAAGATACTCTGCGTTCGCACCGTCCCGGTCGGTCATTCTCGAGAGAGAAGTGCAACAAAAGGCAGTCACACTTCAAAAGGCCTCCTGTGCCAAAGTAGGCCTCAAATCTGCCAAGCCGGGCCTTTGCCGAATCCTCGGTCATCTTACTATGCTGGAAGATGAAGCACCTTTGCCCTTTCATGGCATTTGACGATTTCATTTTGTGCTTGCGAAAGAATAATTGTCCACCTCGGATCCCAAAACGGTCGATTTTTGCTTTCAAACCAGATCGTAGAGAAAGATATTAACACTTTCTGGAACATTAATTCTTAGTTAGAGTTCTTAGATAGGATATGATGCCTCAATATCAAGTCCGTTGAAGTTTTTGATTTTTCAACTTTATATACAAATTAGGATTTAGTACTCGTGAGGGATTCACTCTTCAAAGTGAATGACAAGGTTTTTAACTCTTTTAATAAGTTTGTATGTGTCAGGTTTGATAGAACATTATTTTCTAAAAAAATAATAATCAAGATTTCATTGTTTTGATAATCAGAAGTTTAAGGATGATGTTAATTTTATTTAATACTTTTGTGTCTTTTTGTGGGATGTTTCAACAGGTTCAGGGTATTCCCATGGGTGGGAATTACAGCCCCTACAAGCGGATATTTTTTCTTATTTTCTGTGAATTTTAATTCATACAGAAACTGATGGAGAAAAAATTATGATTAGCAAAAATATTATCTCATACATGTTGTGATATCAATGATATTTGTGAGGTTTAACTATAATTTTTTTGACAGGCAGCTTCACAACATTTATCCAGATAGTCTGATTGTAAACAGGAGTGATAATGATTGTACAGTTGCTGCATATCTGGATGTGTTGGTTAAAGTTGGACAGAATGGTTTTCGTATAAGTGTATATCATAAAGTTGATGATTTCAGTTTCCCTGTAATCTTGTACACCTTTCCTTGTTGCCATGTACCAATCAAAATGGGTTACAATGTCTTTTCATTTCAGATACTTAGTTTCACAAGAATTTGTTCAGTGAACGATGATTTTGGAGAACGTACTGAGAAACTTTTTTCCATCATGATAAACAAAGGATATTTGGTGATTGTTTGATCAGGTCTTGTGTGAATGTCTTTAGACTCCATCGTCACCTTACATTTAAGTTTGGTTGGTTTTCATGTAAACAAGTTCCTATTGCATTGTATTTGATATAATAATAATGAATTAATTATTTTAGTGAGGTGAATTCTTTATTCAATATTATTGATTAAATATATATGTATATATATATATATATATATAGTATTAAATAATGGAGGAATTTAGATGAAAATACAATAAATAAATATTATTTTAAAAGGACATTATAAATAAGCATTAACATAATTTGTTGGTGGTTGCTCGGATACACAGTGCAGCATGTTAAAATCGGTTGTTCATAACAGTTTGAATATTTGACAGTTTGAGTTTATGGTTAGATGGAGGTGCGGTGTAATGGACATGCTGCCAAGGTAAAGTGTTTATCGCTTAATATATTATCATACATGCCTGGTGTTGGCTTAATGGTGAGGGTGGTGGGCTTGGGATCCTAGGATCCTGAGTTCAAATCCCACTCGACTGTTTAATTAACACCAGGTGAGGTTGACTCTGCCTGTCATCCTTCCGAGGTCAGCAAAATGAGTGCCGGCATGCTGGTATCCTGTGTCGGAGTGGCGACCCGTCCAGGATTGTGTCCAATAGCTAAGGAGACTGCGAAGGCAGCACCAACGCTCTCCACAGAGTATGGTCCCAATCGATGGATGAATCATCATATAAAGTAATGTATGATTAAAGTTAGTTGTATGTAGTTATCTATCTATAATTCCAGCAATCTGTGTGTGTGTCTGTCTGTCTGTCTGCGACCGCCGTTTCTCGACGACCGCTGGTCCGATCTGATTGAAACTTGCCAGGAATATTGCCGGGGGCCCGCGGATGTGCCTTTTCAAGGTTTGATATTAATCGGACGAGCGGTTCCCAAGTTACGGCCATTTATCTGTCAACCAATGACAAGACACGGTGCTATGACGTCACGAATATGACGTCACAATTAATGTTTCTTTGTTTATTTATTTATTTTTGCGTGATTGACGTTACAATTCTTCTTCGTTTGGTATGACGTCACAATCGACGCTGGGGACCTGAGTATGTGCCTTTTCAAGGTTTGATAGTAATCGGACGAGCGGTTCCCAAGTTACGGCCATTTATCTGTCAACCAATGACAAGACACGGTGCTATGACATCACGAATGACGTCACAATTAATGTTTTTATTTTTTTTTGCACAATTGACGTCAATTCTTCTTCTTCTTCTTCGTTTGGTATGACGTCACAATCGACGCTGGGGACCTGAGTATGTGCCTTTTCAAGGTTTGATATCGTTCTTCATCCGTTTCAGCTGTTTCCCAAGTGTTTCCCAAGGTTTGAATTAATTGTTTAAATTATTAATTAATCCCAAGGTTTGAATTTTCCCAAGGGAAAGAGCTGTTTCCCAAGGGTCTGAAAGCTGTTTTTTTTCCCAAGGTTTCAATTAATTGTTCAAATTATTAATTAATCCCAAGGTTTGAATTTTCCCAAGGGAAAGAGCTGTTTCCCAAGGGTCTGAAAGCTGTTTTTTCCAAGGTTTCAATTAATTGTTGTGCTTGGGAGACATTTGTGAATACATTTACAGAGAGAGGGGCGAGAGAGGAGGGGGAGAGAGGGGGGTGAGAGAGAGGGGCGTCACAATTCAAGAGAGGGGGAGAGAGGAGGGGCGAGAGAGGGGACGGGAGAGGGGGTGAGAGTGGGGGCGAGAGAGAGAGAGGGGCGAGAGAAGAGGGGGGAGAGAGGAGGGGAAAGACGATGGGGGAGAGAGGGAGGCAAGAGGGGGGAGAGATGGACGAGATAGGAGAGGCGAGAGAGAGGGGGCGTCGCAATTCTTCTTCTTCTTTTGATATGACGTCACAATTGACGCTGGGGACCTGAGGATGTTTCCCAGATGTTTCCCAAGTTATGGCCATTTATGATACGGTTGGTCCGATCTAATTGAAACAATGCCCCAATCCAGTCGTCGTTTACGAGAGTGAAGGAACGAAGCTGCACATACTGGCACGCACCTAGGGGCACGCACCTACGGGCACGCACTAGTACTTTAAATAAACGTAATAATTAAATAAGTTTGAATAAGGAAATTGCATTTCTGTGTTGACTGACTGTCTGGACACAACTTTGGGGGGAGAAAGGGGGGCAGGAGAGCTCTGTGGACTGAGAAGGCGGCAGGAGAGCCGATGGGAGAGGGGTGGTGGGGTGGGGGGGTGGTGAATGGTTCAAAACAGTGAGTTGAGGTCATGCCAGTTTGGGTTTATATAAAATGACAAAGCATCCCATCCCGTCCCCGCAAAGCCCGTCTGCATCCGCTTTTGGGGGAAATACAATTAGATGGTGAAAAGAGCGAGGAGGGGGACATTGTTGATGGGATATTCATCACAGCCTTTTTAAATGCTGAATTGTGAATGATATATAACAACACAGCAAGAAGAAGCTCTAAATAAAAAGACAAAATGGAAAACCCGTCCGCATTCAAAATGCAAAGCCGTTTGTATTCAAACATCTTCTTCAGACGAATTCAGGGACGGACAAACGCGGAAATTTAAACAGAGCGACAATCAGTCAATGAATTAATCAATCTTTGTGATTGGCTACAAAGTGTTACTTATTGACGTTTCTCTTCCCACACCACACCGGGTAAATCTGAGAGTAATAATAAAAACAATGAAAATTGTTTTAACAAAATCATTAATTTATTTTCTCCATGTTCTCATAATAAAGCCTTGTTGAAAATTTGATGACAAAAGTTCAAATGGAAAAGAAAGCTATGGCCCAGACAGACACACAACACACAACAAACAGACTCAAATCAAATAAGTGCTTTCAAAACCCGAACTTCTGCGAAATGGGGGACGGGCTCATCATCAAACTCCTTTTAAAAGGACAATTTCTACCTTTTCTCAGCAAAACGTGACACTTGATAAATGGCGAATGAACAAAGAAACACTACAAGGTCATGTTTAGAGAAAATGGAAAATCGTTAAACTTGGGATCACCACGATGCTCACTCCAATTCAAACCAAGGGCCAACCCATCATCATCACCGTGCTCACCCCAATTCAAACAAAAGGGCCTACCCATCATCATCAACGAGCTCACCCCAATTCAAACCAAGGGCCGATCCATCATCACCGTGCACACCCCAATTCAAATCAAGGGCATACCCATCATCATCAACATGCTCACCCCAATTCAACCCAAGGGCCAACCCATCATCACCGTGCTAACCCCAATTCAAATCAATGCCAACCCATCATCATCAATGGCCTCACCCCAATTAAAATCAAGGACCGACCCATCATCACCGTGCACACCCCAATTCAAACCAAGGCCAACCCATCATCATCAATGGCCTCACCCCAATTAAAATCAAGGACCGACCCATCATCACCGTGCACACCCCAATTCAAACCAAGGCCAACCCATCATCATCAATGTGCTCACCCCAATTCAAATCAAGGACCGACCCATCATCACCGTGCACACCCCAATTCAAACCAAGGCCAACCCATCATCATCAACGTGCTCACGCCAATTCAACCCAAGGGCCAACCCATCATCACCATGCACACCCAAATTGAAACCAAGGGCCAACCCATCATCACCGTGCTCACCCCAATTCAAAACAAGGGCCAATCCATCATCACCGTGCGCATCCCAATTCAAACCAAGGGCGAACCCAGCATCATCAACGTGCTCACCCCAATTCAAACCAAAGGGCCTACCCATCATCATCAACGTGCTCACCCCAATTCAAACCAAGGACCAATTCATCATCACCGTGCTCACCCCAATTCAAACCAAGGCCAACCCATCATCATCACCGTGCACACGCCAATTCAAACCAAGGCCTACCCATCATCATCAACGTGCTCACCCCAATTCAAACCAAGGACCAATCCATCATCACCGTGCTCACCCCAATTCAAAACAAGGGCCAATCCATCATCACCGTGCTCATCCCAATTCAAACCAAGGGCGAACCCAGCATCATCAACGTGCTCACCCCAATTCAAACCAAGGACCAATCCATCATCACCGTGCTCACCCCAATTCATACCAAGGGCCTACCCATCATCATCAACGTGCTCACCCCAATTCAAACCGAGGACCAATCCATCATCAACGTGCTCACCCCAATTCAAACCAAAGAGCCTACCCATCATCATCAACGTGCTCACCCCAATTCAAACCAAGGACCAATCCATCATCACCGTGCTCACCCCAATTCATACCAAGGGCCTACCCATCATCATCAACGTGCTCACCCCAATTCAAACCAAGGACCAATCCATCATCACCGTGCTCACCCCAATTCATACCAAGGGCTGACCCATCATCATCAATGTGCTCACCCCAATTCAAACCAAGGGCCTACCCATCATCATCAACGTGCTCACCCCAATTCAAACCAAGGGCCGACCCATCATCATCACTGTGCTCACCCCAATTCAAAGCAAGGGCCAACCCATCATCACCCTGCACATCCCAATTCAAACGAAGGGCCTTCCCATCATCACCCTGCTCACCCCAATTCAAACCAAGGCCAAACCATCATTACCGTGCTCATGCCAATTCAAACCAAGGGCCGACCCATCATCATCGACGTGCTCACACCTATTCAAACGAAGGGCCTACCCATCATCACCGTGCTCACCCCATTTTAAACCTAGGGCCTTCCCATAATCACCGTGCACACCACAATTCAAACCAAGATCCAACCAATCATCACCATGCACACCCCAATTCAAACCAAGGGCCTTGCCATCATCATCGTACGCACCTCAATTCAAACCAACGGCCTTCCCATCATCACCGTGCTCACCCCAATTCAAACCAAGGGCCAACCCATCATCACCGTGCTCACCCTAATTCAAACCAAGGGCCTACCCAACATCATCAACGTGCTCACCCCAATTCAAACCAAGGGCCGACCCATCATTATCTACGTGCTCACCCCAATTCAAACCAAGGTCCAACCCATCATCACCCTGCACATCCCAATTCAAACCAAGGGCCTTCCCATCATCACCCTGCTCACCCCAATTCAAACCAAGGGCCGACCCATCATCATCGACGTGCTCACACCTATTCAAACGAAGGGCCTACCCATCATCACCGTGCTCACCCCAATTCAAACCAAAGGGCCTACCCATCATCATCAACGTGCTCACCCCAATTCAAACCAAGGACCAATCCATCATCACCGCGCTCACCCCAATTCATACCAAGGGCCGATCCATCATCATCAATGTGCTCACCCGAATTCAAACCAAGGACCAATCCATCATCACCGTGCTCACCCCAATTCAAAACAAGGGCCAATCCATCATCACTGTGCTCATCCCAATTCAAACCAAGGGCGAACCCAGCATCATCAACGTGCTCACCCCAATTCAAACCAAGGGCCTACCCATCATCATCAACGTGCTCACCCCAATTCAAACCAAGGGCCGACCCATCATCATCAATGTGCTCACCCCAATTCAAAGCAAGGGCCTACCCATCATCATCAACGTGCTCACTCCAATTCAACCCAAGGGCCAACCCATCATCACCGTGCACACCCCAATTCAAACCAAGGGCCAACCCATCATCACCCTGCACATCCCAATTCAAACCAAGGGCCTTCCCATCATCACCCTGCTCACCCCAATTCAAACCAAGGCCAAACCATCATTACCGTGCTCATCCCAATTCAAATCAAGGGCCGACCCATCATCATCGACGTGCTCACACCTATTCAAACGAAGGGCCTACCCATCATCACCGTGCTCACCCCATTTTAAACCAAGGGCCTTCCCATAATCACCGTGCACACCACAATTCAAACCAAGATCCAACCAATCATCACCATGCACACCCCAATTCAAACCAAGGGCCTTCCCATCATCATCGTACGCACCTCAATTCAAACCAACGGCCTTCCCATCATCACCGTGCTCACCCCAATTCAAACCAAGGGCCAACCCATCATCACCGTGCTCACCCTAATTCAAACCAAGGGCCTACCCATCATCATCACCGTGCTCACCCTAATTCAAACCAAGGACCTACCCCTCATCATCAACGTGCTCACCCCAATTCAAACCAAGGGCCTACCCAACATCATCAACGTGCTCACCCCAATTCAAACCAAGGGCCGACCCATCATTATCTACGTGCTCACCCCAATTCAAACCAAGGTCCAACCCATCATCACCCTGCACATCCCAATTCAAACCAAGGGCCTTCCCATCATCACCCTGCTCACCCCAATTCAAACCAAGGGCCGACCCATCATCATCGACGTGCTCACACCTATTCAAACGAAGGGCCTACCCATCATCACCGTGCTCACCCCATTTTAAACCAAGGGCCTTCCCATAATCACCGTGCACACCCCAATTCAAACCAAGATCCAACCCATCATCACCATGCACACCCCAATTCAAACCAAGGGCCTTCCCATCATCATCGTGCTCACCCCAATTCAAACCAAGGGCCTACCCATCATCATCAACGTGCTCACTCCAATTCAACCCAAGGGCCAACCCATCATCATCGTGCTCACCCCAATTCAAACCAAGGGCCTTCACATCATCACCGTGCACACCGCAATTCATACCAAGGCCAACCCATCATCATCGATGTGCTCACCCCAATTCAAACCATGGGCCTACCCATCATCACCGTGCTCACCCCAATTCAAACCAAGGGCCTACCCATCATCATCAACGTGCTCACCCCAATTCAAACCAAGGGCCTACCCATCATCATCAACGTGCTCACCCCAATTCAAACCAAGGGCCTACCCATCATCATCAACATGCTCACTCCAATTCAACCCAAGGGCCAACCCATCATCACCGTGCACACCCCAATTCAAACCAAGGGCCAACCCATCATCACCCTGCACATCCCAATTCAAACCAAGGGCCTTCCCATCATCACCCTGCTCACCCCAATTCAAACCAAGGCCAACCCATCATTACCGTGCTCATCCCAATTCAAACCAAGGGCCGACCCATCATCATCGACGTGCTCACACCTATTCAAACGAAGGGCCTACCCATCATCGCCGTGCTCACCCCATTTTAAACCAAGGGCCTTCCCATAATCACCGTGCACACCACAATTCAAACCAAGATCCAACCAATCATCACCATGCACACCCCAATTCAAACCAAGGGCCTTCCCATCATCATCGTACGCACCTCAATTCAAACCAACGGCCTTCCCATCATCACCGTGCTCACCCCAATTCAAACCAAGGGCCAACCCATCATCACCGTGCTCACCCTAATTCAAACCAAGGGCCTACCCATCATCATCACCGTGCTCACCCTAATTCAAACCAAGGACCTACCCCTCATCATCAACGTGCTCACCCCAATTCAAACCAAGGGCCTACCCATCATCATCAACGTGCTCACGCCAATTCAACCCAAGGGCCAACCCATCATCACCATGCACACCCAAATTGAAACCAAGGGCCAACCCATCATCACCGTGCTCACCCCAATTCAAAACAAGGGCCAATCCATCATCACCGTGCTCATCCCAATTCAAACCAAGGGCGAACCCAGCATCATCAACGTGCTCACCCCAATTCAAACCAAAGGGCCTACCCATCATCATCAACGTGCTCACCCCAATTCAAACCAAGGACCAATCCATCATCACCGCGCTCACCCCAATTCATACCAAGGGCCGACCCATCATCATCAATGTGCTCACCCGAATTCAAACCAAGGACCAATCCATCATCACCGTGCTCACCCCAATTCAAAACAAGGGCCAATCCATCATCACTGTGCTCATCCCAATTCAAACCAAGGGCGAACCCAGCATCATCAACGTGCTCACCCCAATTCAAACCAAGGGCCTACCCATCATCATCAACGTGCTCACCCCAATTCAAACCAAGGGCCGACCCATCATCATCAATGTGCTCACCCCAATTCAAAGCAAGGGCCTACCCATCATCATCAACGTGCTCACTCCAATTCAACCCAAGGGCCAACCCATCATCACCGTGCACACCCCAATTCAAACCAAGGGCCAACCCATCATCACCCTGCACATCCCAATTCAAACCAAGGGCCTTCCCATCATCACCCTGCTCACCCCAATTCAAACCAAGGCCAAACCATCATTACCGTGCTCATCCCAATTCAAATCAAGGGCCGACCCATCATCATCGACGTGCTCACACCTATTCAAACGAAGGGCCTACCCATCATCACCGTGCTCACCCCATTTTAAACCAAGGGCCTTCCCATAATCACCGTGCACACCACAATTCAAACCAAGATCCAACCAATCATCACCATGCACACCCCAATTCAAACCAAGGGCCTTCCCATCATCATCGTACGCACCTCAATTCAAACCAAGGGCCAACCCATCATCACCGTGCTCACCCGAATTCAAACCAAGGGCCTACCCATCATCATCACCGTGCTCACCCTAATTCAAGCCAAGGAACTACCCCTCATCATCAACGTGCTCACCCCAATTCAAACCAAGGGCCTACCCATCATCATCAACGTGCTCACTCCAATTCAAACCAAGGGCCTTCCCATCATCACCGTGCTCACCCCAATTCAAATCAAGGGCCTACCCATCATCACCGTGCACACCCCAATTCAAACCAAGGCCAACCCGTCATCATCAATGTGCTCACCCCAATTCAAATCAAAGACCGACCCATCATCACGGTGCACACCCCAATTCAAACCAAGGCCAACCCATCATCATCAATATGCTCACCCCAATTCAAACCAAGGGCCTACCCATCATCACCGTGCACACCCCAATTCAAAGCAAGGGCCGACCCATCATCACCGTGCTCACCCCAATTCAACCCAAGGGCCAACCCATCATCACCGTGCTCACCCCAATTCAAACCAAGGGCCGACCCATCATGATCAACGTGCTCACCCCAATTCAAACCAAGGACCAACCCATCATCATCAACGTGCTCACCCCAATTCAAACCAAGGGCCTACCCATCATCACCGTGCACACCCCAATTCAAACCAAGAGCCGACCTATCATCACCGTGCTCACCCCAATTCAAACCAATGGCCAACCCATCATCACCGTGCTCACCCCAATTCAAACCCAGGGCCTTCCCATCATCACCGTGCTCACCCCAATTCAAATGAAGGAGCTACCCATCATCATCAACGTGCTCACCCCAATTCAAACCAAGGGCCAACCCATCATCACCATGCTCACCCCAATTCAAATCAAGGGCCTACCCATCATCACCGTGCTCACCCCAATTCAAACGAAGGGCCAACCCATCATCACCGTGCACATCCCAATTCAAACCAAGGGCCAACCCATCATCACCGTGCTAACCCCAATTCAAACCAAGGGCCAACCCATCATCACCGTGCTCACCCCAATTCAAACCCAGGGGCTTCCCATCATCACTGTGCTCACCCCAATTCAAATCAAGGGCCTACCCATCATCATCAACGTGCTCACCCCAATTCAAACCAAGGGCCTACCCATCATCACCGTGCACACCCCAATTCAAACCAAGGGCCGACCCATCTTCATCAACGTGCTCACCCCAATTCAAACCAAGGGCCAACCCATCATCATCAACGTGCTCACCCCAATTCAAACCAAGGGCCTACCCATCATCATCAACGTGCTCACCCCAATTCAAACCAGGGGCCTACCCATTATCATCTACATGCTCACCCCAATTCAAACCAAGGGCCAACCCATCATCATCAACGTGCTCAGCCCAATTCAAACCAAGGGCCAACCCATCATCATCAACGTGCTCACCCCAATTCAAACCAAGGGCCTACCCATCATCACCGTGCACACCCCAATTCAGACCAAGGGCCGACCCATCATCACCGTGCTCACCACAATTCAAACCAAGGGCCAACCCATCATCATCAACGTGCTCACCCCAATTCAAACCAGGGGCCTACCCATTATTATCTACATGCTCACCCCAATTCAAACCAAGGGCCAACCCATCGCCACCGTGCTCACCTCACTTCAAACCAAGGGCCGACCCATCATTATCAACGTGCTCACCCCAATTCAAGCCAAAGGCCAACCCATCATCATCAACGTGCTCACCCCATTTCAAACCAAGCGCCAAACCATCGTCACCGTGCACACCCCAATTCAACCCTAGGGCCAACCCATCATCACCGTGCTCACCCCAATTCAAAGCAAGGGCCAACCCATCATCCTCAACGTGCTCACCCCAATTCAAACCAAGGGCCTACCCATCATCATCAACGTGCTCACCCCAATTCAAACCAAGGGCCAACCCATCATCATCAACGTGCTCACCCCAATTCAAACCAAGGGCCATCCCATCATCCTCAACGTGCTCACCCCAATTCAAACCAAGGGCCTACCCATCTTCATCAACGTGCTCACCCCAATTCAAACCAAGGGCCAACCCATCATCAACGTGCTCACCCCAATTCAAACCAGGGGCCTACCCATTATTATCTACATGCTCACCCCAATTCAAACCAAGGGCCAACCCATCATCATCAACGTGCTCACCCCAATTCAAACCAAGGGCCAACCCATCATCATCAACGTGCTCACCCCAATTCAAACCAAGGGCCGACCCATCATCATCAATGTGCTCACCCCAATTCAAAGCAAGGGCCTACCCATCATCATCAACGTGCTCACTCCAATTCAACCCAAGGGCCAACCCATCATCACCGTGCACACCCCAATTCAAACCAAGGGCCAACCCATCATCACCCTGCACATCCCAATTCAAACCAAGGGCCTTCCCATCATCACCCTGCTCACCCCAATTCAAACCAAGGCCAAACCATCATTACCGTGCTCATCCCAATTCAAATCAAGGGCCGACCCATCATCATCGACGTGCTCACACCTATTCAAACGAAGGGCCTACCCATCATCACCGTGCTCACCCCATTTTAAACCAAGGGCCTTCCCATAATCACCGTGCACACCACAATTCAAACCAAGATCCAACCAATCATCACCATGCACACCCCAATTCAAACCAAGGGCCTTCCCATCATCATCGTACGCACCTCAATTCAAACCAACGGCCTTCCCATCATCACCGTGCTCACCCCAATTCAAACCAAGGGCCAACCCATCATCACCGTGCTCACCCGAATTCAAACCAAGGGCCTACCCATCATCATCACCGTGCTCACCCTAATTCAAGCCAAGGAACTACCCCTCATCATCAACGTGCTCACCCCAATTCAAACCAAGGGCCTACCCATCATCATCAACGTGCTCACTCCAATTCAAACCAAGGGCCTTCCCATCATCACCGTGCTCACCCCAATTCAAATCAAGGGCCTACCCATCATCACCGTGCACACCCCAATTCAAACCAAGGCCAACCCGTCATCATCAATGTGCTCACCCCAATTCAAATCAAAGACCGACCCATCATCACGGTGCACACCCCAATTCAAACCAAGGCCAACCCATCATCATCAATATGCTCACCCCAATTCAAACCAAGGGCCTACCCATCATCACCGTGCACACCCCAATTCAAAGCAAGGGCCGACCCATCATCACCGTGCTCACCCCAATTCAACCCAAGGGCCAACCCATCATCACCGTGCTCACCCCAATTCAAACCAAGGGCCGACCCATCATGATCAACGTGCTCACCCCAATTCAAACCAAGGACCAACCCATCATCATCAACGTGCTCACCCCAATTCAAACCAAGGGCCTACCCATCATCACCGTGCACACCCCAATTCAAACCAAGAGCCGACCTATCATCACCGTGCTCACCCCAATTCAAACCAATGGCCAACCCATCATCACCGTGCTCACCCCAATTCAAACCCAGGGCCTTCCCATCATCACCGTGCTCACCCCAATTCAAATGAAGGAGCTACCCATCATCATCAACGTGCTCACCCCAATTCAAACCAAGGGCCAACCCATCATCACCATGCTCACCCCAATTCAAATCAAGGGCCTACCCATCATCACCGTGCTCACCCCAATTCAAACGAAGGGCCAACCCATCATCACTGTGCTCACCCCAATTCAAATCAAGGGCCTACCCATCATCATCAACGTGCTCACCCCAATTCAAACCAAGGGCCTACCCATCATCACCGTGCACACCCCAATTCAAACCAAGGGCCGACCCATCTTCATCAACGTGCTCACCCCAATTCAAACCAAGGGCCAACCCATCATCATCAACGTGCTCACCCCAATTCAAACCAAGGGCCTACCCATCATCATCAACGTGCTCACCCCAATTCAAACCAGGGGCCTACCCATTATCATCTACATGCTCACCCCAATTCAAACCAAGGGCCAACCCATCATCATCAACGTGCTCAGCCCAATTCAAACCAAGGGCCAACCCATCATCATCAACGTGCTCACCCCAATTCAAACCAAGGGCCTACCCATCATCACCGTGCACACCCCAATTCAGACCAAGGGCCGACCCATCATCACCGTGCTCACCACAATTCAAACCAAGGGCCAACCCATCATCATCAACGTGCTCACCCCAATTCAAACCAGGGGCCTACCCATTATTATCTACATGCTCACCCCAATTCAAACCAAGGGCCAACCCATCGCCACCGTGCTCACCTCACTTCAAACCAAGGGCCGACCCATCATTATCAACGTGCTCACCCCAATTCAAGCCAAAGGCCAACCCATCATCATCAACGTGCTCACCCCATTTCAAACCAAGCGCCAAACCATCGTCACCGTGCACACCCCAATTCAACCCAAGGGCCAACCCATCATCACCGTGCTCACCCCAATTCAAAGCAAGGGCCAACCCATCATCCTCAACGTGCTCACCCCAATTCAAACCAAGGGCCTACCCATCATCATCAACGTGCTCACCCCAATTCAAACCAAGGGCCAACCCATCATCATCAACGTGCTCACCCCAATTCAAACCAAGGGCCATCCCATCATCCTCAACGTGCTCACCCCAATTCAAACCAAGGGCCTACCCATCTTCATCAACGTGCTCACCCCAATTCAAACCAAGGGCCAACCCATCATCATCAACGTGCTCACCCCAATTCAAACCAGGGGCCTACCCATTATTATCTACATGCTCACCCCAATTCAAACCAAGGGCCAACCCATCATCATCAACGTGCTCACCCCAATTCAAACCAAGGGCCAACCCATCATCATCAACGTGCTCACACCCAATTCAAACCAAGGGCATACCCATCATCACCGTGCACACCCCAATTCAGACCAAGGGCCGACCCATCATCACCGTGCTCACCCCAATTCAAACCAAGGGCCGACCCATCATCATCAACGTGCTCACCCCAATTCAAACCAAGGGCCTACCCATCATCATCGTGCTCACCCCAATTCAAACCAAGGGCCTACCCATCATCATCAACGTGCTCACCCCAATTCAAACCAGGGGCCTACTCATTATTATCTACATGCTCACCCCAATTCAAACCAAGGGCCAACCCATCGCCACCGTGCTCACCTCACTTCAAACCAAGGGCCGACCCATCATTATCAACGTGCTCACCCCAATTCAAGCCAAAGTCCAACCCATCATCATCAACGTGCTCACCCCATTTCAAACCAAGCGCCAAACCATCATCAACGTGCTCACCCCAATTCAAACCAAGGGCCTACCCATCATCATCAACGTGCTCACGCCAATTCAACCCAAGGGCCAACCCATCATCACCATGCACACCCAAATTGAAACCAAGGGCCAACCCATCATCACCGTGCTCACCCCAATTCAAAACAAGGGCCAATCCATCATCACCGTGCTCATCCCAATTCAAACCAAGGGCGAACCCAGCATCATCAACGTGCTCACCCCAATTCAAACCAAAGGGCCTACCCATCATCATCAACGTGCTCACCCCAATTCAAACCAAGGACCAATCCATCATCACCGCGCTCACCCCAATTCATACCAAGGGCCGACCCATCATCATCAATGTGCTCACCCGAATTCAAACCAAGGACCAATCCATCATCACCGTGCTCACCCCAATTCAAAACAAGGGCCAATCCATCATCACTGTGCTCATCCCAATTCAAACCAAGGGCGAACCCAGCATCATCAACGTGCTCACCCCAATTCAAACCAAGGGCCTACCCATCATCATCAACGTGCTCACCCCAATTCAAACCAAGGGCCGACCCATCATCATCAATGTGCTCACCCCAATTCAAAGCAAGGGCCTACCCATCATCATCAACGTGCTCACTCCAATTCAACCCAAGGGCCAACCCATCATCACCGTGCACACCCCAATTCAAACCAAGGGCCAACCCATCATCACCCTGCACATCCCAATTCAAACCAAGGGCCTTCCCATCATCACCCTGCTCACCCCAATTCAAACCAAGGCCAAACCATCATTACCGTGCTCATCCCAATTCAAATCAAGGGCCGACCCATCATCATCGACGTGCTCACACCTATTCAAACGAAGGGCCTACCCATCATCACCGTGCTCACCCCATTTTAAACCAAGGGCCTTCCCATAATCACCGTGCACACCACAATTCAAACCAAGATCCAACCAATCATCACCATGCACACCCCAATTCAAACCAAGGGCCTTCCCATCATCATCGTACGCACCTCAATTCAAACCAAGGGCCAACCCATCATCACCGTGCTCACCCGAATTCAAACCAAGGGCCTACCCATCATCATCACCGTGCTCACCCTAATTCAAGCCAAGGAACTACCCCTCATCATCAACGTGCTCACCCCAATTCAAACCAAGGGCCTACCCATCATCATCAACGTGCTCACTCCAATTCAAACCAAGGGCCTTCCCATCATCACCGTGCTCACCCCAATTCAAATCAAGGGCCTACCCATCATCACCGTGCACACCCCAATTCAAACCAAGGCCAACCCGTCATCATCAATGTGCTCACCCCAATTCAAATCAAAGACCGACCCATCATCACGGTGCACACCCCAATTCAAACCAAGGCCAACCCATCATCATCAATATGCTCACCCCAATTCAAACCAAGGGCCTACCCATCATCACCGTGCACACCCCAATTCAAAGCAAGGGCCGACCCATCATCACCGTGCTCACCCCAATTCAACCCAAGGGCCAACCCATCATCACCGTGCTCACCCCAATTCAAACCAAGGGCCGACCCATCATGATCAACGTGCTCACCCCAATTCAAACCAAGGACCAACCCATCATCATCAACGTGCTCACCCCAATTCAAACCAAGGGCCTACCCATCATCACCGTGCACACCCCAATTCAAACCAAGAGCCGACCTATCATCACCGTGCTCACCCCAATTCAAACCAATGGCCAACCCATCATCACCGTGCTCACCCCAATTCAAACCCAGGGCCTTCCCATCATCACCGTGCTCACCCCAATTCAAATGAAGGAGCTACCCATCATCATCAACGTGCTCACCCCAATTCAAACCAAGGGCCAACCCATCATCACCATGCTCACCCCAATTCAAATCAAGGGCCTACCCATCATCACCGTGCTCACCCCAATTCAAACGAAGGGCCAACCCATCATCACCGTGCACATCCCAATTCAAACCAAGGGCCAACCCATCATCACCGTGCTAACCCCAATTCAAACCAAGGGCCAACCCATCATCACCGTGCTCACCCCAATTCAAACCCAGGGGCTTCCCATCATCACTGTGCTCACCCCAATTCAAATCAAGGGCCTACCCATCATCATCAACGTGCTCACCCCAATTCAAACCAAGGGCCTACCCATCATCACCGTGCACACCCCAATTCAAACCAAGGGCCGACCCATCTTCATCAACGTGCTCACCCCAATTCAAACCAAGGGCCAACCCATCATCATCAACGTGCTCACCCCAATTCAAACCAAGGGCCTACCCATCATCATCAACGTGCTCACCCCAATTCAAACCAGGGGCCTACCCATTATCATCTACATGCTCACCCCAATTCAAACCAAGGGCCAACCCATCATCATCAACGTGCTCAGCCCAATTCAAACCAAGGGCCAACCCATCATCATCAACGTGCTCACCCCAATTCAAACCAAGGGCCTACCCATCATCACCGTGCACACCCCAATTCAGACCAAGGGCCGACCCATCATCACCGTGCTCACCACAATTCAAACCAAGGGCCAACCCATCATCATCAACGTGCTCACCCCAATTCAAACCAGGGGCCTACCCATTATTATCTACATGCTCACCCCAATTCAAACCAAGGGCCAACCCATCGCCACCGTGCTCACCTCACTTCAAACCAAGGGCCGACCCATCATTATCAACGTGCTCACCCCAATTCAAGCCAAAGGCCAACCCATCATCATCAACGTGCTCACCCCATTTCAAACCAAGCGCCAAACCATCGTCACCGTGCACACCCCAATTCAACCCTAGGGCCAACCCATCATCACCGTGCTCACCCCAATTCAAAGCAAGGGCCAACCCATCATCCTCAACGTGCTCACCCCAATTCAAACCAAGGGCCTACCCATCATCATCAACGTGCTCACCCCAATTCAAACCAAGGGCCAACCCATCATCATCAACGTGCTCACCCCAATTCAAACCAAGGGCCATCCCATCATCCTCAACGTGCTCACCCCAATTCAAACCAAGGGCCTACCCATCTTCATCAACGTGCTCACCCCAATTCAAACCAAGGGCCAACCCATCATCAACGTGCTCACCCCAATTCAAACCAGGGGCCTACCCATTATTATCTACATGCTCACCCCAATTCAAACCAAGGGCCAACCCATCATCATCAACGTGCTCACCCCAATTCAAACCAAGGGCCAACCCATCATCATCAACGTGCTCACCCCAATTCAAACCAAGGGCCGACCCATCATCATCAATGTGCTCACCCCAATTCAAAGCAAGGGCCTACCCATCATCATCAACGTGCTCACTCCAATTCAACCCAAGGGCCAACCCATCATCACCGTGCACACCCCAATTCAAACCAAGGGCCAACCCATCATCACCCTGCACATCCCAATTCAAACCAAGGGCCTTCCCATCATCACCCTGCTCACCCCAATTCAAACCAAGGCCAAACCATCATTACCGTGCTCATCCCAATTCAAATCAGAGGGCCGACCCATCATCATCGACGTGCTCACACCTATTCAAACGAAGGGCCTACCCATCATCACCGTGCTCACCCCATTTTAAACCAGGGCCTTCCCATAATCACCGTGCACACCACAATTCAAACCAAGATCCAACCAATCATCACCATGCACACCCCAATTCAAACCAAGGGCCTTCCCATCATCATCGTACGCACCTCAATTCAAACCAACGGCCTTCCCATCATCACCGTGCTCACCCCAATTCAAACCAAGGGCCAACCCATCATCACCGTGCTCACCCGAATTCAAACCAAGGGCCTACCCATCATCATCACCGTGCTCACCCTAATTCAAGCCAAGGAACTACCCCTCATCATCAACGTGCTCACCCCAATTCAAACCAAGGGCCTACCCATCATCATCAACGTGCTCACTCCAATTCAAACCAAGGGCCTTCCCATCATCACCGTGCTCACCCCAATTCAAATCAAGGGCCTACCCATCATCACCGTGCACACCCCAATTCAAACCAAGGCCAACCCGTCATCATCAATGTGCTCACCCCAATTCAAATCAAAGACCGACCCATCATCACGGTGCACACCCCAATTCAAACCAAGGCCAACCCATCATCATCAATATGCTCACCCCAATTCAAACCAAGGGCCTACCCATCATCACCGTGCACACCCCAATTCAAAGCAAGGGCCGACCCATCATCACCGTGCTCACCCCAATTCAACCCAAGGGCCAACCCATCATCACCGTGCTCACCCCAATTCAAACCAAGGGCCGACCCATCATGATCAACGTGCTCACCCCAATTCAAACCAAGGACCAACCCATCATCATCAACGTGCTCACCCCAATTCAAACCAAGGGCCTACCCATCATCACCGTGCACACCCCAATTCAAACCAAGAGCCGACCTATCATCACCGTGCTCACCCCAATTCAAACCAATGGCCAACCCATCATCACCGTGCTCACCCCAATTCAAACCCAGGGCCTTCCCATCATCACCGTGCTCACCCCAATTCAAATGAAGGAGCTACCCATCATCATCAACGTGCTCACCCCAATTCAAACCAAGGGCCAACCCATCATCACCATGCTCACCCCAATTCAAATCAAGGGCCTACCCATCATCACCGTGCTCACCCCAATTCAAACGAAGGGCCAACCCATCATCACTGTGCTCACCCCAATTCAAATCAAGGGCCTACCCATCATCATCAACGTGCTCACCCCAATTCAAACCAAGGGCCTACCCATCATCACCGTGCACACCCCAATTCAAACCAAGGGCCGACCCATCTTCATCAACGTGCTCACCCCAATTCAAACCAAGGGCCAACCCATCATCATCAACGTGCTCACCCCAATTCAAACCAAGGGCCTACCCATCATCATCAACGTGCTCACCCCAATTCAAACCAGGGGCCTACCCATTATCATCTACATGCTCACCCCAATTCAAACCAAGGGCCAACCCATCATCATCAACGTGCTCAGCCCAATTCAAACCAAGGGCCAACCCATCATCATCAACGTGCTCACCCCAATTCAAACCAAGGGCCTACCCATCATCACCGTGCACACCCCAATTCAGACCAAGGGCCGACCCATCATCACCGTGCTCACCACAATTCAAACCAAGGAGCCAACCCATCATCATCAACGTGCTCACCCCAATTCAAACCAGGGGCCTACCCATTATTATCTACATGCTCACCCCAATTCAAACCAAGGGCCAACCCATCGCCACCGTGCTCACCTCACTTCAAACCAAGGGCCGACCCATCATTATCAACGTGCTCACCCCAATTCAAGCCAAAGGCCAACCCATCATCATCAACGTGCTCACCCCATTTCAAACCAAGCGCCAAACCATCGTCACCGTGCACACCCCAATTCAACCCAAGGGCCAACCCATCATCACCGTGCTCACCCCAATTCAAAGCAAGGGCCAACCCATCATCCTCAACGTGCTCACCCCAATTCAAACCAAGGGCCAACCCATCATCATCAACGTGCTCACCCCAATTCAAACCAAGGGCCATCCCATCATCCTCAACGTGCTCACCCCAATTCAAACCAAGGGCCTACCCATCTTCATCAACGTGCTCACCCCAATTCAA
Organism: Eptatretus burgeri; assembly: GCF_056783735.1. Classification (NCBI taxonomy): domain Eukaryota; kingdom Metazoa; phylum Chordata; class Myxini; order Myxiniformes; family Myxinidae; genus Eptatretus; species Eptatretus burgeri. The sequence continues at coordinate 53,674,132 of NC_140977.1, forward strand.
ACCAAGGGCCAACCCATCATCATCAACGTGCTCACCCCAATTCAAACCAGGGGCCTACCCATTATTATCTACATGCTCACCCCAATTCAAACCAAGGGCCAACCCATCATCATCAACGTGCTCACCCCAATTCAAACCAAGGGCCAACCCATCATCATCAACGTGCTCACACCCAATTCAAACCAAGGGCATACCCATCATCACCGTGCACACCCCAATTCAGACCAAGGGCCGACCCATCATCACCGTGCTCACCCCAATTCAAACCAAGGGCCGACCCATCATCATCAACGTGCTCACCCCAATTCAAACCAAGGGCCTACCCATCATCATCGTGCTCACCCCAATTCAAACCAAGGGCCTACCCATCATCATCAACGTGCTCACCCCAATTCAAACCAGGGGCCTACTCATTATTATCTACATGCTCACCCCAATTCAAACCAAGGGCCAACCCATCGCCACCGTGCTCACCTCACTTCAAACCAAGGGCCGACCCATCATTATCAACGTGCTCACCCCAATTCAAGCCAAAGTCCAACCCATCATCATCAACGTGCTCACCCCATTTCAAACCAAGCGCCAAACCATCATCACCGTGCACACCCCAATTCAACCCAAGGGCCAACCCATCATCACCGTGCTCACCCCAATTCAAACCAAGGGCCAACCCATCATCCTCAACGTGCTCACCCCAATTCAAACCAAGGGCCTTCCCATCATCATCAACGTGCTCACCCCAATTCAATCCAAGGGCCTTCCCATCATCACCGTGATCACCCCAATTCAAACCAAGGGCCGACCCATCATCATCAACGTGCTCACCCCAATTCAAACCAAGGTCCAACCCATCATCACCGTGCACACCCCAATTCAAACCAAGGGCCAACCCATCATCACCGTGCTCACCCCAATTCAAACCAAGGGTCCACGCATCATCATCAACGTGCTCACCCCAATTCAAACCAAGGGCCAACCCATCATCACTGTGCACACCCCAATTCAAACCAAGGGCCAACCCATCATCACCGTGCTCACAACAATTCAAACCAAGGGCCATCCCATCATCACCATGCACACCCCAATTCAAACCAAGGGCCGACCCATCATCACCGTGCTCACCCCAATTCAAACCAAGGGCCAACCCATCATCATCAACGTGTTCACCCCAATTCAAACCAAGGGCCAACCCATCATCATCAACGTGCTCACCCCATTTCAAACCAAGCGCCAAACCATCGTCACCGTGCACACCCCAATTCAACCCAAGGGCCAACCCATCATCACCGTGCTCACCCCAATTCAAACCAAGGGCCAACCCATCATCCTCAACGTGCTCACCCCAATTCAAACCAAGGGCCAACCCATCATCATCAACGTGCTCACCCCAATTCAAACCAAGGGCCATCCCATCATCCTCAACGTGCTCACCCCAATTCAAACCAAGGGCCTACCCATCTTCATCAACGTGCTCACCCCAATTCAAACCAAGGGCCAACCCATCATCATCAACGTGCTCACCCCAATTCAAACCAGGGGCCTACCCATTATTATCTACATGCTCACCCCAATTCAAACCAAGGGCCAACCCATCATCATCAACGTGCTCACCCCAATTCAAACCAAGGGCCAACCCATCATCATCAACGTGCTCACACCCAATTCAAACCAAGGGCATACCCATCATCACCGTGCACACCCCAATTCAGACCAAGGGCCGACCCATCATCACCGTGCTCACCCCAATTCAAACCAAGGGCCGACCCATCATCATCAACGTGCTCACCCCAATTCAAACCAAGGGCCTACCCATCATCATCGTGCTCACCCCAATTCAAACCAAGGGCCTACCCATCATCATCAACGTGCTCACCCCAATTCAAACCAGGGGCCTACTCATTATTATCTACATGCTCACCCCAATTCAAACCAAGGGCCAACCCATCGCCACCGTGCTCACCTCACTTCAAACCAAGGGCCGACCCATCATTATCAACGTGCTCACCCCAATTCAAGCCAAAGTCCAACCCATCATCATCAACGTGCTCACCCCATTTCAAACCAAGCGCCAAACCATCATCACCGTGCACACCCCAATTCAACCCAAGGGCCAACCCATCATCACCGTGCTCACCCCAATTCAAACCAAGGGCCAACCCATCATCCTCAACGTGCTCACCCCAATTCAAACCAAGGGCCTTCCCATCATCATCAACGTGCTCACCCCAATTCAATCCAAGGGCCTTCCCATCATCACCGTGATCACCCCAATTCAAACCAAGGGCCGACCCATCATCATCAACGTGCTCACCCCAATTCAAACCAAGGTCCAACCCATCATCACCGTGCACACCCCAATTCAAACCAAGGGCCAACCCATCATCACCGTGCTCACCCCAATTCAAACCAAGGGTCCACGCATCATCATCAACGTGCTCACCCCAATTCAAACCAAGGGCCAACCCATCATCACTGTGCACACCCCAATTCAAACCAAGGGCCAACCCATCATCACCGTGCTCACAACAATTCAAACCAAGGGCCATCCCATCATCACCATGCACACCCCAATTCAAACCAAGGGCCGACCCATCATCACCGTGCTCACCCCAATTCAAACCAAGGGCCAACCCATCATCATCAACGTGTTCACCCCAATTCAAACCAAGGGCCTACCCATCATCATCAACGTGCTCACCCCAATTCAAACCAAGGTCCTACCCATCATCATCAACGTGCTCACCCCAATTCAACCCAAGGGCCAACCCGTCATCACCGTGCTCACAACAATTCAAACCAAGGGCCATCCCATCATCACCGTGCACACCCCAATTCAAACCAAGAGCCGACCTATCATCACCGTGCACACCCCAATTCAAACCAAGGGCCTACCCATCACCACCGTGTACACCCCTATTCCCATCACCACCGTGCTCACACAATCCTCACAGCACGGTTTTAAAAAGAGAAAACAAAGTCAAAGAGACATCTCCGTCACACCCCACAGTTTCGCTGCAAAGGCGAGTTCATCAACGGGACCATTAACCAAGCAGGGGGTTCAATTCGATTGCAATTCAATCTCTCCGGGATATTTATATTTGCGTCCCACAACCCAGCAATTTGCACATAACTGAGAGTAGGGGTCACTGCCCCCCTTCCCCCTCTATTTCAACCCCTCTCCCCTTCCTCTCTAATCCCTGCCACTTTCCCCACCATTCCAAAACTATCACTTCCTGATGTATTTCAGAAGTGCTTACGAAGCCTAGGATTACTGACAGCTGTGTGCCTTCACACCTGCTGATAGAAACTTCCGTGCAATTCCCAAAGGTTTCACCATTCCCGTTATTTATTTTCCCAACATCTCGGAGACCACCAACGAATGAAGTAATTGGTTATAGTTATAACCACAGGGTGTAATAGACAGTGTAAAACGAGGTGGTGAGGCCGATGCTGCTTTCAGAAGTCAATGGGCAGAGTTTGGACAGATGGGAACAAGGAGCTGGATTTTTCTCTTACTTGTCCAGGTGTTCCGCCAGGGTGTGATTTTATTGCACACGCATCCGGAAGCTTAAATGGCATCGTTTGATCCACTGCCATCTGTTGCCAAGCCCAGGCTTGAGGCCTATGACAGATCTTCTACAGCCAGGGAAACAGTGTGCCCGTGAGCAAAACAAGGGCTTTTTGGGGAGCTGTTTGTAATGGGCGTTGTTGTGACACCAGAGCTCAAGAGCGAAGGTCTCAACTTGGGGGAAACAAATAATATGAGGGGGGGGGGCCTTTGAGAAATAGTCTTGTTGAAGGCCATGTTGCCAGTGTAACTATTGAGGAATGACAAATAATCTGCGCAAAAAAGCCCGTTAACGCTCCAAGGTCTCAATCAAATTACAGCATTATTTGGGTTTAGCAGAATAGCCTAGTGGTGCGCACATTCACCTCTGAGCTGGCTAGCCTCGGTTTGAATCCTGACCCAGCTATAAACTGTCATCCCGGTGTAATTTTCACATGTGGGGCGAGGCGTCGATATGTGTGCCGTCCCTCGGATGGACGTTCATCAGGAGGACCTGTCTGCTCGCACTGGTCATTACCCCGCGGACGCGAAGCGAAAAGCGGGGTTAAGAAATCGGTTCGCTTCCGCTGTCTGTCCTTCTGTCTGCAAACGTTAGTTTATGATCGAGGAACAACTCTTATTTAAATTGTTACATTTTGAACACGAATCAGAACATGAATTGGAAAACGAATGTGTAGTTTATCAGTACTTTGGCTCTGAATTTGTCCGGATCACGCATGTGCAGAGAGGAAGGAGATAATATTTATACTCCGCCTGTCTATCTGTCTGTCTGTCTGGTAGTAAAACGAAATTGAAAATCATTCCAAACAGGAAACTTACAGTTTTTAAGGACGTTATAAAGGACACAAACAACAGGCAAGAATAACTAATGTCATGTGTTGAATGAGGTGGTGTTTAAGATGCTGCATCAACAGTGGTAATGTTCCAGAATCTTTTTTTTTTTCTACAACCTTTAAAATATATATATATTTTTAATTGAAATTTAATTATGTAC
>NC_140977.1:53683693-53791193 GCF_056783735.1 Eptatretus burgeri
TTTCACTTTCCTCATTTTCACTTTCCTTCATCATAGCTACGAATCACTGAGTACATTGCAATTCTTATAAAGAGCTGTGAACAGCAGCGTTCGTGGCTTTATTTCATTTCCGCACATGAATAACCTCGAGAATCTCTGCAAGTAAGCCAAATTACAAAACTTAAGCTCCAGAGTCGAACCCCCAAACACCCCAAATATTTGGAACAGTTCCAAATCCTAGAAAAGTGCTTATTTGTCCAATTCAGACATATTTGGCATTTTGGGTGTCTCCAAGAGGTGTATGTTTAATATGATGGTTAATTACGTGCCAAGCGAGCAATTTCTTATCAACTGTTTTGTTGGAGTGCTTCATCCATTTGGCAAGCGCTACATTATTGACACTGTCACTAAATACTTTAAGTCGATTGACTTGAACAAAGTTCAGGGGTCACTCGCATGCGTTGTTAGCCACGGGTTGTTATGCGGTGCAACAGGCGGTGGCTGCCTTGCTGAAAATGTGAAATTTTATTTTCCACGACGTTTCAACTTTTTGTACGATCTTCCATTATGTGACCTGTCACTTTGGCATAGATTAATATTTAATAAAAATTAAACATTTCGTTTTTGAAGGTTTCTTCAACCGTTTCATGGGTTGTTTGGTGAAGCCACTTTACACGTGTTCTTCAAGTTTCAATCAATGGCGATAATGCGGTTCGATACTGGCGGTAGGAAGGCAATATAAATTGTATGATCACAATGAGTAAAAAATGTTTTCAGTTGTTATGAAGTCATGAATCACCAGGTCACAGCAAGAAAGCCAAAAGGTATGCATGCTCGCTCTGTGTAGCCTGGATTAAAATCCCGACCCAGCTATAAACTCACTCTTCTCTCCCCACTCACCCTTCTCCCACCATTCACCCCCCTCACTCATCCTTCTCAAAGTTGCCCCCCCTCCTCACCTCCACAAAGCTGCCTCCTTACCTTGCCCTCTCACCTCCATCTCATCACTCCACCTCCACAAATCCTCAACTGCCTTCTGCCTCTCTCTTGCCCCCCTCTCCCCCAGCACCACAGAGCCTTTTCTCCTCCTCATCTACCCCCCTCGCCGAGCTCTTCAGCAATCCCCCACACTCTTTCAACAACTCTCCTTACCTCCCCGCCCCCCCCTCCTCCCTTGTCCTACCCTCTCCCTTGCATCCAATCCCCTGCACCCAAATCCTCCTCCCTCCCTCTTCATTAACAGTGTGGACCTCAAATATCCGGGGCCTTCGCTCAAACCTTTAAGATCTTTCCATTCAGTAGTCAGGTTCACGATGTTTTTTCGTTCAAAAATTTTGGAGATGAGCAAAACTATACATTTCTGGAATCTTCCGAGCATGGGGAATCCAAAAATTAATGTTGGCATTTGCATAGACACCTGCATGGCCGCCATTTTGGATTTTCAAAATGGCCGCCATAAAATACATAATTTGCGCTATCTCGGCTTCTAGTCAACCTCGAAACATCATTAAATAGGCTAATCCTATGTTTTCTGGGTGAAGAAAAACCACTAGTGGCATCAGGTCAGGTCAGGTATGGGAGCATGTGCCAGAACAGCACGTCGCTGCGTCCACTTTCCGCCGGTACTCCAGGGGCCTCCGTCTGGCCATCCCCCAGGCAGATGCCAGGCCCATCCCCATCTCCTTGAGATGATGGTCAACCTGTTGCAACCATGAGGCACGTGGTCGACCCACTGGCCTCCTCCACTCATGAGACTCCCTCGCTGAGAGAATCTGGTGAGCAGGATCAGAGTCAGGAAAACGAGCCACATGTCCATACAGCCGCAACTGACGCTCACGGACTATGCAGGTAACAAATCTCATCCGAGTCTCTCTCAGCAACCGCTCGTTGGACACAAAATCCGACCAGCGATAGCCAAGGATTCTCCGAAGAGACCTGGTACCAAAGGAATTAAGTCTCCGTCTCAGATCCTTGGTCAGAGTCCAAGTCTCGCACCCATAGAGCAAGACTGGAAGTACCAAGGACCTGAAGACTCGGACTTTCGTCCTCCCGCACAGGTACCGGCAGCGCCACACCCCATGATCCAGTGAATCCAAGACTCCCCAGGTCCGACCCAGACGTCTATTGACCTCTGACTCGCAGCCAGCAGAGACATGAATATCACTGCCAAGGTAAGTGAATCTCTCCACGACCTCAACATCCTCACCACAAACAGACACAGACAGGACAGCAGCATCCAAGATGTCACGGAAAGCCTGGATCTTAGTTTTTACCCAAGAAACCCGTAATCCCAACGGCTCCGACTCCTCATTCAGCACCTCGAGGGCCCCCAAAAGGATGTCTAAAGTCTCCGCAAAGATGACTGCATCATCTGCAAAGTCAAGGTCCGAGATCTTGACATTCCCAAATGACGCACCGCAACTTGATCTCTCCGACATCCTCCCTAGAATCCAGTCCATACAAGTGCTGAAAAGTGTGGGGGCAAGTACACATCCCTGACGAACTCCAGTAACAACTGGAAATAAGTCAGAGATGGTACCACCACACTTCACAGCACTCTCAGTACTAGAGTAGAGTTCAGACATCAGATCGATCAGTTTTGGTGGCACCCCATGAAGACCAATAATCTTCCAGAGGACATCCCGATTCACTGAATCGAACGCTTTACAGAGATCAACATAGGCTGCAAGCAGCCCTGCCGAAACTCTCGTCTGCATTCGGTGAGGACACGAAGTGCAAGGATACGGTCAATCGTTGACCTCTTTGGTGTAAAGCCTGACTGCTCTGGACGCTGGTGCTCAAGCACCATCTGACTAGTGGCATCATTAGACTTCTAATCCTAACAATTGCTTCACTTTTAGGACATTTTATCTCTCAGGTCGGTGATACCAGGGGCGCTTATATGCCACTGAGTGATACAAAAAAATTATTCCGCTCACATCTTCAGACGTATAAACTCTTCATTCAATATGCCTATTCCATGCTTCCAGAGACAAGGAATCCAGTTGTAGTATAGCGAGACTCCTAATTATTCTAACATGTGATTCATTTTCAGGAAATATGTATCATGGCAGCAGTTCTGTTGATCTGACTAACACTGGATGTTGTTCTGTACTTTCAGGACATTATGATGGATGAAAGCCTTGATGACGACAACTCCAAGGAGCCTGTTGACTGGAAACTATGCATCTTCTGTCAGGAGTCTAATACTAGTAAAGGGGCAGTTGCTCTGAATCCCAGGACCAAATCCTACCAGAAACTACTTGATGCGGTTTCCCCTTCACTCCCACATCATGTTTATATGTGTACTGTAGCATCCACCAAACAATGATGACTCCATTTACACCTCACTATCCGATAACATAGACCAACTTCTATCTTTTCATCCGAACTCTCTCTTCCTCATATGTGGTGACTTCAATTGTCATCATGCCAGTTGGCTAGGTGTGGGTACCTCTCTCACCTGTCACAGCACCTCTGCAAAACCTTTCTGAGACTCAATCGGTCAATTTCCCGACCCGGATCTCAACCAATGATACTCTATCTCTTCTGGGTCTGATTTTGACAAATTTTCCTGAAAATATCTGCTGCTCTTCCTTCGCTCCAATCGATTCTTTTGACCACGTGCTTGTCAAAGTGGACATCTCTCTGGCTGTTATCAGAGAACCACCTCACCGCCGTCGAGTCTGGCATTTCACTCAAGCCGACTGGCAGGGTCTCCAAGCAGCCATCAAACTTCGAGACTGGTCTCCTTTCTCTACTTTCTCCAACATCAACTCATCCTGGGAATTCTCTCAAAGAAACTTGCTCTCCCTCATGCACAGATTTATCCCCTCTCGTCTTCAGTTGTCTGACACTTCCTCCCACCCATGGTTCACTGACGCTTGTGGCGAGGCAGTTGTCCTGAAACAACTTGCCTTTGCCTCATGGAAAGCAAACCCAACTGAGGGTAATCTCAGTTCTTTCCATTAAGCTCAAAACAAGTGTGTGTCTACCCTTAGGAGAGCCAGAAAACAACATCTTTCGAAGCTCAAGTCTGAACTCTCAAATCTCTCTCCCTCCTCCAAATCCTGGTGGCATCTGATCAAATCTGTTTCTGGTGGATGTTCCCCCTCCATCCCCTCCCTTACCTCAAATGGCAGCACTGCTGATACCGCACGTGAAAAGGCTGAATACCTAAACTTGGTGTTTGCATCGAAATCTTGTGTCTAAAACCCATCGCTTTCTGTACCCACCTTACCCAGTCGCACACAACTGTCCCTGGACGCTGTGTCCTTTTCATCTGACAAGGTGGAGAGCTTGCTGTCAAATCTCAACTCAGATTCTGCAACCGGCCCAGACGGCATCAGCCCACATGTCCTAAAAACCTGCTCCTCTGCTCTTGCGCTCACTCTCTCTGTTCTATTCACCCTCTCATTTGCTCAAGGTCATCTGCCATCTGCTTGGAAATCAGCAAACATTACTGCCCTGCATAAAAAAGGTGCAAAAACAGATCCCTGCAACAACAGACCAATCAGCCTTCTCCCAATCACCAGCAAGGTTGTAGAACCCATCATCGCCTCAGACATTAAATCCTTCCTCTTCTCCAATGGCTTGATTTCCAAATGTCAATTTGGTTTCACACCAAGTCACTCTACCCTCGATATGCTGCTTCTGCTCTCCCAACAATGGATGGAGGTCCTCAATGCCAGACATTAAATCAGAGCCATATCCCGAGACATATCACGTGCTTTTGACACAGTCTGGCACCCTGCCCTACTCACCAAACTCTCTTCCGATGATATCCAAGGCCATCTCCACTCATGGCTCGCAGACTTCCTCTCCTGTCGCAGTCAACGTGTGGCCCTTAATGGAGTTCTCTCATCCTCTCTTTCTGTCCAGGCTGGAGTTCCTTAAGGCAGCGTTCTGGGCCCTGTTCTTTTTCTAGTTTTCATCAACGATATCTCCGACTCTTTGGAAAATCCTCTTTATCTCTTTGCTGATGACTCCACCTTCTGCTATACCACCTGTCATTCCTCAGACAGGCAAGCAGCGGCTTCACCACTCACTGCAGATCTGCGAAAAAATCACAAACTGGTCCAACGAGGAACATGTCTTTGAATCTGGACAAATCTCACACTCTGACTTTGTCTCTCCAAAAGGACCGTTTAGAACCCCCCCCCTCCCCCACATCTACTTTCTCAACAATACTCTGGAAGAAGTCCTTTCTTTCAAGCTTCTGCATCTCACTATCTGCCATGATCTTTCCTGGGAAAGCCACATTTCCAACCTCGCCTCCAAAGTCAGTCGCTGACTGGGAATCCTCCGTCGTGCAAAGTCCTTCCTCGGCCCACCTGAGCTTCTGATTACAAACAAAGCTTTCGTCCGCAGCCTGATGGAGTACTGCTCTCCCCTCTGGGCTGTTGCTCCTGCCTCCCACCTTTCTCGGCTTCACGCTGTGGAAACCAAGGCATTTCGGATCATTGGCATCTCCCGTGATGAGGCTGAGTCTTTGGACCTCTCACTCTCTCACCGCAGGTTGGTCGGTGGTCTTTCTGTCTTCTACCGTCTCCTCTCCGGTCTCCCCCTTCCCCCTGCTCTGTCTGCAATTTGTCCCCACCATATTTCCGCAGGGCGCTCAAGGTCCACCAACAACCTCCTTCTGGTAAAACTACCAAAATCACCAATCACTGCTCTCCTTCACTCTTTCATTCCTCTTTTGCCCCTCATTTGGAATAAACTCCCTCACTCTATTCATTCCCATTCTTCCCTCCAGGCCTTCAAAACAGCTGTTCACCACCACCTCATATCATCCCCCATCCAAATCCTTGATATTTTCTACCCCCATTAATCCACCTTCAACCCACCTCCTTCAAATTCCCTGCTTTCCTTCCTGAAAGTCCCTGCGGTGTCCATCTTGTATTCCCCATGTTCCCCACCTCATCCCTCCCCATTCCACAGATCTCCTAATGTCTCTGTTCCCCACTGTTTTGTCTTTCCCTCTCCAGCCCCTCTTGTCTCATGCCCCCCTTGCTGTGCGTTTTGTGTTAGCTCTAATAAGAGCCTCGACAAGGTGTACAAAAAAAAATGTCATGCTGGTGTTTCACAGGCAGAGTGATTCATGAATGTGTGTGCTGTTTCTCCGATGGACGTTAAGCCGGGCATCCTGTCTGCCGATATTAGTCTGTGGACGTTAAAGATCCTCCAGCGTCCTTTACGAAGAGTAGGCAATCTACCACCGGCAACCTGAACAAGTCTCAAATTCCAACCCTCACGATTGCTGGGAGAGGGATGGCAAGTTGCCCACTGCCAATGTGTAACCCTCACCAAGAAACTGTTCGGGCAGCACCGATGCTCTGCAACAGAGTATGGCACATCGGATCGGAAACTATAAAAGCTGGAGAGTTTATGGAATACGTTACCCCATGTTGTGTTCAAATTTATAACTCAAATTAAATATAAAAAAAATCCCAGAAGTTCAGCGCTGTTGAAGCAGTCAAAAACATATATATATATATATATATATATATATATATATATATATATATATATATATATATATATATATATATATATATATTGGATTTATACCATATACCACCTTAATTTAAAAGTCCAAGTACTGCTAAACAGAAAGGTTTTGGAAGTACTGCTAAACTAAAGGTTCGTTGCCAAGTCATGAGCCCATTCGTGTTCAAAATATAACATTCAATTCCAAATGATGTTGTTCCTCGATCAGAAACTGACGTTTGTAGACGGACGGAAAGACAGACAGACATGAACGAATTGCTTAATCCTGCTCTTCGCTTTGCGTGCGCGGGGTAATGAATCTCGTAAACTAGAGAGTACATAGAACACAGTCTTGAGAAACAAGGACAAGGGCGGGGTCCGCAAGCGGAAAACTTGATTGGACGAGATGATGTAAAATGGTGAAATATTTTGTCCAAATTACTGCTAAACAACAGGTTTGTTTTTTTATCATTCGTTTTCTGAGATACCAGTGTAAACTGTCTGTGGCTAGATGACAGGTTTGAAAAGTTCTCCGAATAAGCCTATCGCATCGCTGAGGGATGGAGAGAGGGTGTGTGGGGTGCACACCATTGCCTGTGATTTCATTCATTTTTAGTATGGAATCTCTTGTTACGCTTTCCATTGAGTAGCAGAAGATAAGGCCATTCATTCTTCATGACAAGGCTTCACGACTTCACGACAAACGATTGACCGTATCCTTGCTCTTCGGGTCCTCACCGAACGCAGACGAGAGTTTCGGCAGGGGCTGCTTGCAGCTTATGTTGATCTCTGTAAAGCGTTTGATTCAGTGAATCGGGATGCCCTCTGGAGGATTCTTGGTCTTCGTGGGGTGCCACCAAAACTGATCAATCTGATGTCTGATCTGTATTCTGGTACTGACAGTGCTGTGAGATGTGGTGATACCATCTCTGACTTATTTCCAATTGTAACTGGAGTTCATCAGGTGTGTACTTGCCCCCCACACTTTTCAGCACTTGTATGGACTGGATTCTGGGGAGGATGTCAGAGAGATCAAGCTGCGGTGCATCGTTTGGGAATGTCAAGATCTCTGACCTTGATTTCGCAGATGATGCAGTCATCTTTGCGGAGATTCTAGATATCCTTTTGGGGGCCCTTGAGGTGCTGAATGAGGAGTCGGAGCCGCTGGGATTATGGGTTTCCTGTGTCAAAACTAAGACCCAGGTTTTCAATGACATCTTGGATGCTGCTATCCTGTCTGTACCTGTTTGTGGTGAGGATGTTGAGGTCACGGAGAGATTCACTTTACTTGGCAGTGATATTCATGTCTCTGCTGGCTGTGAGCCAGAAGTCAACAGACGTCTGGGTTGGACCTGGGGAGTCATGGATTCACTGGATCATGGGGTGTGGCGCTGCCGGTACCTGTGCGGGAGAATGAAAGTCCGAGTCTTCAGGTCCTTGGTGCTTCCAGTATTGCTCTATGGATGTGAGACTTTGACTCTGACCAGGGATCTGAGATGGAGACTTAATTCCTTTGATACCAGGTCTCATTAGAGAATCCTTGGCTATCGCTGGTTGGACTTTGTGTCAAATGAGCGGTTGCTGAGAGAGACTCGGATGAGATTTGTTACCTGCATAGTCCGTGAGCGTCAGCTGTGGCTGTACGGACATGTGTCTCATTTTCCTGACGCTGATCCTGCTCACTGGATTCTCTCAGCAAGGGAGCCTCGTGAGTGGAGGAGGCCAGTGGGCCATCCATGTGCCTCGTGGTTGCAGTGGGTTGATCAGCATCTCAAGTAGATGGGGATGGGCCAGGCATCTACCTGGGGGATGGCTAGACGGAGGCCCCTGTAGTACTGGCAGAAAGTGGACGCAGCGACGCGCTGCTCCGGCGCATGCTCCCATACCTGACCTGACACTAGATTTGCATTGCATGGCACAGACGGTCGACATTGTTCTCAACCTTTTCATGTCAGGCTTGTCTCTACTAATTTGATCTCGTCAAGTTTTTCTGGTAGATTTGACTGTCAATGAAGTGCATTAAGCATTCCACTCAAGCATATTGTGGATATTTGTGAAAATGTAGCTTCAATATTGTGTTTTGTACCTTTGCGCTGGGGTGGAGAACGTGACAGCGCGCTGATTGTGACTCTTCCTAATATAATTGAAGTGCATCATGATCATCAATATAGCGGATAGCCAATCCAGACAACTCAAATAAGAATAAAACAGATATGCCGTGTTACTTATCAAAGGCTAAAGACCTTCATGAATTCAGTGTTGTGAGATTCTCAGTACCGTACATTTTTGAGTGCTAGTTACCCCACAGTGTTTCAAGATGTTAAAGTAAAACATCTGCAATCGCCACAGTGTGTAATTATTGCTCATTCCCAATTACAAAAATACACGTACATGAGAAATCAGCACCGACAATTCAACAACAACAAAAACAGCAACAACAATTCAATTCAACATGGCCGATCAGACGAAACTTAAGAGCTGGCAAGGGCAGAGTCTGAGGATAGAACATGATTTCTCTAAAGTATCCAGCTCAGATCCGCACCTTCACCAAAATCGAATCAATTCTTCCTTGTAACGCAGCACCCAACATGTCCACCAAGTTTTGTCCGAAATCGTCCACAACTTTTTGGGATATCCTGCTCACAGACAAACAGACGAACAGACAGACGGGTGAATACATCTTCTCCGTCTACCTTCGATTGCGCGGGTAATCATGTTCAACGTCAAGGAAAATTTACCCAACTACATAGAGATTGCACACGATTCTGGATGAATGGGTACACCACCACAACCACCGATCATAACAACTTTTGATGAACGTCGGTTTGACCACAGTTCGTACACTATGTCTAACAAGAGAAATGCACACGTGAATGTGACGACGGATTGTTTGTTTTTCGAGCTTGATAAAACGGTTGAAAACTTGAAAACCCCACGAGGGATTCCAATCCGAAAGAGTCTCTAGAATGCAGGAAATGATCGTGTTGAAGCCGATAATTAAAAATTCCCATGGGGGGTAATCCCCCCATGATGGGTGTGATTACCCCCCAGATGCCCCTATCTGGGACAATAAAACACTGTTCAGTTTTCTGGATTCGCACCCTCCTTGGGAAATCCTTGCGATGAGCCTGAAAGTTCATTGTCCTTAAGAAGATTAAAACCAAACTTTAAAATCATTTGGAGGATTTCTGCTTTTCTTTTGTCTCAAAATTGGTCATTGTTAACCCCTGTTGGATTTAGTCCGAAATGGGGGCTTATTTAGAATGGAAAGGTTATTCTTCCTCCTTTTGTCCTCCTCATTATCACTGACATCATTATGATAACCAAACATTGGTTACTGGTTGTTTATTGATCATTTCAATTGAATGTTCCATTTAAGAACACCGAATAATTTTACTTTCAAATCCACCTATCAGACTCGGTGGTGTCATGGTTTGAGTATCTGCTCCGAGTCTGGGAGGTCTGTGGTTCAAACTCCGCTTGGGTCACACCAAACTCTTGGAAATGGTATGCGCTGATTCCTTGCTTGACTCGACGTTCAGCACTTACAGGATAGTACCCGTGATGTAATCGCTCACAAGTTCAATCTTTCGAGCCGTTTGTCTTCATCGATGGACGTCCGTGAATCGGGAGCCTATTTGGCAGCGTGCTGTTGCAATTTTGGGGCAAAATGAAGTTTCTGGACTGACGTTCTGGTGCCTCATGGGCATGGGAGCACCACTTACCTGGTGACTGCTCTGCAAATGGCAGTGATGAGAGGGTGTGAAGTTGGGGGGTTGGGAGGGGGGGTTGTGGAGGCAAAGAGGAGAAGAATGTAGCACTGACGAGGAAGTGATGGGTGTTTGGCATGCCCGGCAGGTGGTTGCGGGCTTCAGGCCACACTAATTGGATGGCCCACTAAAATTAGACACCTCCTGATAAAACTATTCAAGGCGTTTTGGCGCTCTCAAACGTAGTGGATCTTTCCATGATCGACACTTGCATTCAAGGCTGGGTGTATCAAACTCTCCGTCACTTGTGGGCTCATGGTGACAGGTGACATCATGATTGAAGTAATGCTGAAGCCCCCTCCCCTCAATCACCCCCCTCCCCAGGGATATGTCACTGGCATTTCCAACATTAGCACTGTCAAACCAAGCCCTTACCGCACACTAAGCTTGCATAAACCACTCTTTCCAGACCTCTGCAAGGCAATTAAACAGATTTCACCTGCCACATCAAACAAACCATTTCATTACCGGCGTTTCATCTCGTTCACTTCCCTTTGCCCACTCCACGAGCATCCCATGCGTGTATCCCTGTTTACCTGTATGTGCATCTACCTGGTGATGTGACCTCCGTTAGCAATACGTCAAGGTTTACAGAGATCTCATGCTGCGGTGAGACGAATTGTGCGACGATTGCTAAAAAGTGTGAAATATCGATGAAGGTGGCTGTTCCGGCACACAATAGCCTCCTCTTTTCACAGGGCTATCGTGGGATCTTCAACGTTGACACGTGACAAAGCTGTTTAAGGTCGCCCTCGGAGCGGAGATCCTATTCTGCGAACTACCTGCGAAGCGACTGCAGGTGACATTTTGTTGTTGGTTCCAACGGAAATCGATATAAAACGTATAAAACCGTCGGTACTTGTAACATAACGATTTGTCAAGCTTTGAGTAAGACTAAAAACCATGAGGGGGGTAGTTCAAGGGTGGTGTACACTTTTGTTCTTCGAGAAAATTCAAATGGGGACAGTTTGGAACTTGGTGACCCGTCTCCGTGAGAAAGGGTGGCAGGATGGCTGAGAGGTGTGAACTCCACTCGAAGCTGTCTAGTCAAGGCTCGAATCCCGACCCAGCTATAAACTGTCACCCTGGTGTTTTACAGGCAGGGCGAGTCATCAATGTGCGTGCCCTCTGATGGATTCAGGTGATGGACGTTAAAACTGGGCGTCCCGTCTGCTGGTGATAGTTGGTGGACGTTAAAGATCCCACGGTGACCTTAGCGAGGAGTAGGCGGCATGTATGTGGTCAGCATAACGCCAGTCTCCCCTCAGTTTTGTAACAAGTCACCACTGTGCTTCCCCGCTGACGGACCTCTGCAAGCTTGTACATGTTGCTGCGTTTGAGCCTTTGGAGTAACTGAATCTACCTGTCCGGGTTCTTCCCGCCATTTTTGTTCCTTTCATATTTCCTTGTAAAAATTTTTTTTCCATAATTCTCTTTATTCATTATAATTCTTGCTTTTTCTTCTCTTTCATCTCTCAAAGGAGAAGTGAATTCTTGCAGAAATTTTTTCTGTAAGGCTCACTTGGCTGGCTGCACCTGAATGGGTTTGAGGGTCGTGGAGTAGCGGCTGAAACCTGAATCCTATCCAGGTTCCTTTCGTCCTGATGACTCCATCTTTGCTCTTTACTTCTTCAGGTTCCTTCTTGGTCTTCCGTTTCAATATGGTACGGTCCGTTGATCCATCCATCCATCTGGATCATAGTCTGTTCAGAGCGTTGGTGCTGCCTAAGCAGTCTCCTTGGCTAATGGGCACAATCCTCGATGGGTCGCCACTCTGACACAGGATACCAGCAGGCTGGCACTCATTTTGCCGACCTCGGAAGGATACCAGGCAGAGTCAACCCCACCTGGTATTTATTCAACAGAAAGTGGGATTTGAACTCAGGATGCTGGGATCTCAAGTCCACCACCCTAACCATAAAGCCAACACCAGGCATCACTGTCCGTTGATAGTTTTCCCATTTTCAAGAAATTCCACACAAATTGAGCCTTTAAGGTCCCAAGACACGATTACCGAAAGCTTTCCAATTGATGGCTGAACCTGAAAATGTTTTGTCGTGATGGGGAATGGGGATGAAGAATGTCTCCACTCCTGCTGCCTCGTTTTGACTCTGCCCTGAAATGATATCGGTTGGTGTCACGTGTCATCAAATTCTTCAATACACCATTTCCCTGCCACTGGCAGCGTTCCAGGAGCGTTCCAAACAGCTTGCTTTTGATCAAATGGGAGATCCTTTGGAACACACTTTGCACATAATGTGTCGAATATCAAGCGAGAGAATGAACGAACGAGCGATCGTTTCGATAATCCTCGTTCTTCTCCATTTCCAAGGATTGCAATTTGGTAATTCTTCCCAATTGTCCGTTCAACACCTTTCACGTTTGCCTGAGTGATGGCAGTTGGTTACCCGTGAGATGGCCCACCGATTTGCAGCCCTTTCGCTGCACTTTGTAAACTACAAGACCATGTGAAAGACGGAATTGTGCAGCGCTCTTGCTCTAATGTCTGAAACCCGAAACAAGTGGTTGCAGAGAAAAACACTAAAGTTCTGTGCGGACGAACAAACACACAAACACACAAACACACAAACAAACAAACAAGTTGTGCTATACATAGTTTTTGGCCCATTTCTCAATGGTGAAGAAGAATCACTTTAAGAAAATTCTCGTATCCGGATCCAGATTCGAATCTTCACCAAATTTGAATCAATTAGTACTTTTCACACACCCAACCGGTCCACAAAGTTTCTGCGGAATCCATCCATAACTTTTTGAGATATTTTGCTCTTTATCATTTTTGGCCCCATCGCTTAATGGTGAAGAATCAGTTTAAAAAATAAATAATTCTCCAATCAGGATCCGGATTCAGATATTCACCTTGATTTGAAAATTGAATCAATTCTTCCTCGTGGCATTCCCAACTTGTGCGCCAAGTTCCGTGTCAATCTATCCATAACATTTCGAGATATCGTGATATATATATAGTTTTTGGCCCTATCTCTCAATGGTGAAGAATTATTTAAAAATTCTCAGATCCCTATCCGGATTCGGATCTTCAAGAAAATTAAGAATCCTTGGCTGGTCTCCTACACACAAAGAAAAATTTCAGAACGATTGCTTGAAAACTGTGGCCAAAAATCGTGTGACAAACAGACAGACAGACAGACAAAGAAATGAAAAATTGCTCATGGAGCGACACTTGGGAAAACAGAACAAACTACAAGGGCACTCGGTGGAGCGCACACCTCCGCCACGCAATGCCTGATCCACGAGAACATATCGGGCCCGTTACATGTTTGAAATATCATGCCATACAGTGCTCTATCGTTTTTGGCCCTATCTCTCAATGGTGACGTGAAGAATCACTTTGAATATTAAATAATTCTCGTATCCAGATCCGGATTCGGATCTTCACGAAAATCGAATAATTTCTTCCTTGTCGCACGTCCAACCCGTCCTCCAAATTTCATCCAGATCCGCCCACAACATTTTGAGATATCCTGCACACAGACAAACAAACAGACAAACAAACAAATGAAATTGCTCGTTGAGCAAGGAATTGCCGGAATAACTTTGTCATATCTCCATGATCTCTGAAAAAACTAAAACCTGGAAATTAATTTGGTTCTTATAAGTCGATAGTGCTACTGTTTAATGAGATATAGCACTTAGTTTGGTCATGATCATAACTTGGAAGTCAATCGGACTTGAAATGGCGTTTTTATCGCAATTTGAAAGTTTTGACCCGACCCCCCCTGACATTCGACCCCCGACCGCTAAGAAGGGTGTTGGTGTGACACCCCCAATGAGACATGTGGTTGGATGTAGAATTACTCCTGGCTCTGGGGGGGTGTTTGTGTACATGACTCTTTTAGAGCGTTACCCTAATTTTTTTTGTTCTAGATGCCAAGACTTTCAAAAAAGTTTAGGTAACACCTCCAGATCAAGTAAGTTTATTTTTGTGACTATGTGTTTGACATGTACTCTGAAGATCCCTCAGTGAAGGACAGTGAGAGAATGAGGCGATGTGATACTCTTCCAATTGAGCACAGTTCTATTGAACCAGGAACACCTCTACCAAAAAAGATGGAAACTTTCTTGCCCTCAAACATCAACAAGCTTCTTTTGGAGAAGTTCATCTATTGTCATCTTCGAGGAAATGCTCCTGAATCTCGTCAATACCCCACTGTGCTTAGCCAGGTCACCAAAGAGGATGATAATTGGCAGTGTGTCATGGCTCACAAGGGTGAAGAAAATGTGATGGCCAATCTTCAATCATCTTTAGAAGAACCTGACTTCCGTATAACTCTTCATGTCTTGGACTCACTAAAGGCAGGACACAAAGTATGTGTTGTCATCTCAAATGACACTGATGTCATTGTTGCCCTGCTCTACCACATACCAGTCTTCCAGCAGCACAACCTTGAGCAGCTGTCGGTGCGAGCTGGAGTGGGTGACACCACTCGGTATGTGCCTCTTCATACCTTGTTCCAGCGTGTGGGTCATCAGCTCTGTGCAGTACTACCAGCTGTGCATAGCCTTACAGAGTGTGACATCACAAGTAGAATTGTATCAAAGAAGGCAGCTTTGCAGGTAGAGCCAGAAAAGTTTGTCAAACACTTTGGGAGATCACCAACCCTCTCTCCATCATTAATTCACAATGCTGAGCATTACTTGGTGAAGGTGCTGAAAAGTGGAAGTGATGTTACAAATTTTGATGATCTCCGAGCAGAGATGTTCCATTTCAACAAAAGTAGTTCTCTTCATAACCTGCCTCCAACCAGCCAGGGACTTCGACCTCATATCCTACGTGGATGCTTTAATGCTTACACTACCATGCATACCTTGGACAGCCATACTGATCCTGAAACTGTTGAGTCACTGAAGCCAGAGGATTGTGGCGATGAGTATGAGCAGGGTCAGCTAATACCTGCAACATTGTGGAAAATCCTTCCTGCCCATTGGTCTGTATTCTGTACTTGTGATAAGTGTGCTGGGTCAACTTGCTCTTGCAGGATGGCTGGGGTCAGATTTTGCAGATTCTGTCGGTGCAAAAAAACATCACCCTACTGCAAAAATCCAATTGCTTAATGTGATTCTCGGGAATTCTGCAACTTTATGTGGAGATGACTGTTTGAGCTTTGCATTATATTCTTGCAGTTGATTTATGTGTATTATGTAGTGTATGTAGCAATATTAGTTCTAGCAGTATGTAGCGTAGGTAGTGTAGTACTTAGAACATGTTATAAATCTTGAATGTTGGATGAGTGATAATTCAAGAAAATCTATCAACAACACATTGGAACAATTTTACCTTGACTTTATGAGCTAGTTTGTAGTAATGTACATGTAACTAGTATTAGAATGCAGTGTGTTTACTGTTGTTTTCTAGAAATCTATCCAGGTGCATGTATGTATGTAGTAAATTATGTAGTGTGTGTAATAATATTAGTACTAGCGGTATGTAGCATATGTAATGTAGCATTTAGAACAAGTTATCTTGAATGCTGGATGAGTGATAATTCAAGAAAATATATCAACAACAAGTCAGGAACATATTGAGCTATTTGGCAGCAATGTGTATGTAACTAATAGTATTGATGTATGTGCACCACTGTATTAATGGTTGTGCATAAACCAGAACTTATTTCAATGTGTAAATATTAAAATTCTTAAATTAATATTGCTTTTGACTTGTTTTAATAGATAGGCCAGAGGGAGTGGGAAGGATATTAAGTTAGATTTTCATCTTGAATATTGTTCTGCATTCCGAATTTTCAATATTTTGGCAGCAATTTTGGAATTATTAAGAAGTCGATCAACTCCAAAAACTCAAAAAATGTAACTAATGAATTTCTTGTGGTCAAAAACCTATATATACATGTCATATCAAAAATCAACTTCTCATGCTGAGTTTAGTTGAGTAGATATCATCATTTGATGAAATGCCATAAAAGTGGCCATTTGGGGGTAGGGGTGACTTTGGTTTACAATGAGCTCTGTGGTCATCACACATAGCCCCATTGTGATGATATGAAAATTGAATTGCTCAGAGAACTTAACAATGGAACTTTTGGCAAAAATTTATAGCTCTACTTACAATATTAAGTCATTCAGAGACCATCAAACTTTGAGCTACTTTCAAGCTGAAAGCTATTTTTGACTAAAATTACTTAAAATATGGTCATTTTCTACTGTGAACCAAGTTTTAAGAGAATAAATCATGCTAAAATGTGTTAAGCAATGCATAAGTAATTGAAGTAAATCAAAATTAATAATTTATTAATGTTCACTAATGATTTATTCCATCAAACCCAATATGGGCATTTTGGTTAAATTATAGTTTGCTGGTAGCCAACTGCGAATCCAAGATGGACCCTACAGAGAAAATGTACTTGATCTGGAGGTGTTACCCAAACTTTTTTTGAAGGTTTTGTTATATAGAACAAAAAAAAAATAGTCTGACGCTCTTAAAGAGTCATGTACACAAACACCCCCCTCCCCCCCCCCTGGAGCCTATACTAAATTGGAAGATGCACATTTTGGATTTGGTTTGAAGTCGATACGACCATTTTAGCGGACGTTATTGCGAAAATAAGAATTTGGGTTTTTCGGTCACCTTGACCTTTGACCTAGATTCACCAAAAACGACAAGTGTCGAGGTTGGACCATGGCCGACGTCTGTACCCAGTTTGGTCGTGATCGCTGAAACGGTGTGGCTGCTACAGGGTAAACAAACACACATACAGACAGACACAGAATGACACACACAACCGACCAACACAACTCCCGAAATCCGAAGGATTCTGGCAATTAACAAACAGACGGAGAGGGGTGAAAACATAACCTCCTTCATCTTCGGTGGCGGAGGTAACGAGAACAGCACTTGGTAGAGCGCATGTACCTCTGCCAGGATGAACAGTTCATGTTTTGTATACCACTGATGGGCTGGATCTGAACCAAAATCGAATTGGCTTGTTCTTGTCGCCTAACCAACTCATCCACCTAGTTTTGTCATAAGTCATCCACAAATTTTTTAGATTTCATGATATATATATATATATATATATAGTTTTTGGCCCGATCTCTCAATTTTAGAAATTCGGCCAAATGTTGACCTTTTGATCTTTAGATCTCAAAGATAATTGGTGGTTCAATTCAGTGACCTAATATGCACATCCTGTTCAAATTTCAAGTCAATCCGATGAAAATTGAAGATTTTAGAAATTCAACCTTTGTTGTCGACCTTTGCTCTATGTTGACCTTTGCTCTATGTTGACCTTTGCTCTATGTTGACCTTTGCTCTATGTTGACCTTTGCTCTATGTTGACCGAGGAAATAATTGGTGTTTGAATTAAAAATACAACAAAAAAACATTTTCCCTGTTATTCCTAAAAATGTTGCCCTATGTTGATCACGAAAATAATTAGTGGTTGAATTAAAAATACAACAAAAGAAAAACAACCTTTTCCTCTTCACCTTTCACCCCACGCAACCACTCGACTTCCTGTACCGACTCTTCTTCCTCATTTTTCTGCCGACTTCCTCCGACTTTTGCTGATCCGCCATACACCTTCACCATTTTTTTCTTCAACCTTTCCTTTACCTATCCTACCGAAACTGTATCAAAAAATAATAATAATAATAATAACGGTCTCTTAAAATTTACTCTTTCACACATGAGTAGTTCTCCATATTGTATCATAATTCAATTCACTTCTTCCTCCTCCTCTTCTTCTTCTTCCTCTTTTTTCCTCTTTTTCTTCTTCTTCAAAAGGTTTTCAATTGGCCCAAACGTCCCACTGTGACAACGTTTCTTTTCTCCATTCTCTTAATTCATCTTTATTGCATCCTTCCTTTCTTGTAACATCTCTCAACACATCTCTGACTTTTAAAAAATTTAAATCCCACTTTGTAGCTCATGTTCGTGTTCCATCAATCGTCCTTTTTTTTTTTTCCAACTTCAGTGCCAATCACCCCCACCTCCTTAAATCAACCTCCTCCGAACTCCTCAACAGTTATCCCCTCTCCTTACCCCCCTCCCATCTTGCCCCTTATCCTCCCTCTGCTCTTAGCACCTCTTCACTGTCTTCTGCTTCAGTATCAGCTCCTCTGCTGGTGTCCCAACATCTGTGGGCTCCATTCTAACCGAACAGATATCTCACTTTCTCAAGTAGTACACTCCCCTCTCCTCCCCTGCACCCAAAACCTCCTCCCCTCCCTCATCACGACAAACATGCTCCTTTCTTCCTCTCAACACACCTCCCCCTCTTCCCAACCCCTAAAAACTTGTACCTCCCCCTGCCTGCTCCCTTCTTCACCATACCACTGCCAAGTATCATCTTTCTCCTCTCCCCACCTCTCCCATCGCCCTCCTGCCCTTGGCCGTGCCTGCTCTTATCATCTCCCCCTCCAAGCTTCCCTCTCACCTTTTTCAAAAACTCCCCCCTCATCCTTCTCCCTTCAATCTCCCCTCTCACTTCCCCTTCTCAAGGTTTTCCCCTCTCCCCTCACATCCACAAAGCTGCCTCCTTCCCCTGCCCTCTCTCTCTTCCATCTCATCCCTCCACCTCCTCCAACCTTCAACTGCCCTCTGCCCTCTCTTATTACTCCCCACTGTACCTCAACCCAGCAACACCGAGCCTTTTCTCCTCCTCATCCAGCCCCCTCTCCTAGCTCTTCTGCAATCCCCCACACACTGTCAACAACTCTCCTTAACTCCCCCCTCGTCCTACCCTCCCCTCCCTCCCCTGCACGCAAAGCCTCCTCCCCTCCGTTTTCCTTAACAGAGCGGACCTCAAACATCCGAAGCCTTCACTCAAACCTGACAGATCTTTCCATACAAGTTGCCACTGACAAACCAGACATAATCTGCTCGAACAGCGTCGAAGATCCCAGCTCTGTCAAATATTTCCTCTTTGGGTAAAATGCTGTAGTTGAGAGGATTCCCCTTGTAAACATGATTATCCATGTATTCTGGTACATTTCCTCCCTGTAAAAACATACATCTGCCTTCAATTAATATCGATTTGTCATTTTTGATTAAAACAAGCTCAAATGAGTTAAGATCCTCCTCCTCTTAATGATGACGTCATAAAACGAATATGACGTCATTGTGATGTATCAGGTTTGTGACAAATTATCCATGCTAATGCCCGGCTTGATTCCCGCAAACAAAATTCAAACAGCTTGCTTAGTTTTGGAGATAATGGTATAGGTGATTTCCATTAGCGGAGATATTATGACGTCAACGTTTTTTTCTAGGAAGAATTTCCAAAATTGGAGATGGTTCCTGCCTGCGTGTGGGCTTTCTGCATATACATGGAAACTTTCACGAAGATCCGATGAAAACTCTGGGTGGAAGATCCGATGAAAACAAACCTTGATACTGCACACCGCAGGCGAATGGTGATTAAGGTGGCCCTAAAGTTTTTGCGCTATCGTGTAACATTTTGGCTGTATTTCGGGAACATACATACATATATATAAATATATATATATATGTATATATGTATATATATATATATATATATATATATATATATATATATATATATATATATATATATATATATATATATATATATATATATGTCAAGTTTCAGGAAGTTTTGATGAAAACTCTGGGTTGTGAAACAAAAAATGTCAAAAAATAGGAATGACGTCATAAAAATTGATATGACGTCATAAAAATTGATATGACGTCACAGTGATGTATCAGATGTGCGGTAATTCATCTCTGCTCATGCCCTGTTCGATTCCCGCAAACAGAATTCAAAAAGCTTGCCTAGTTTAGGAGATAATTTTTTAGGCGATTTCCATTAGCGGAGATATTTTGACGTCGCAACTTTTTTTTCTGGGAGGAATTTTCAAAATTGGAGATGGTTACCGTCTGCGCAGGGAATTCCTACATATATATATATATATATATATATATATATATATATATATATATATATATATATATATATATATATATATATATATATGTCAAGTTTCAGGAAGTTTTGATGAAAACTCTGGGTTGTGAAACAAAAAATGTCAAAAAATAGGAATGACGTCATAAAAATTGATATGACGTCATAAAAATTGATATGACGTCACAGTGATGTATCAGATGTGCGGTAATTCATCTCTGCTCATGCCCTGTTCGATTCCCGCAAACAGAATTCAAAAAGCTTGCCTAGTTTAGGAGATAATTTTTTAGGCGATTTCCATTAGCGGAGATATTTTGACGTCGCAACTTTTTTTTCTGGAAGGAATTTTCAAAATCCGAGATGGTTCCTGTCTGCGCAGGGAATTTCTACATATATATGTCAAGTTTCAGGAAGTTTCGATGAAAACTGTAGGCTGTGAAACAAAAAAGTCCACAAGAAGAACAACGTGAGTAAGACTTATAGATCCTCCACGAGGATCTAACAAAGTAAAAACCTGGAAAGGTTGCATCAGTTCCAGGAAGACTAAAAGTATATCAATTAGTGGATGATTAAACATAACTTTAGATATTTCTTATTTAGTTGACAAGTTTAATGAATACGGTAAAATGCATGGCTTTTTGTGTGGAGGCATTGCGGGAGCTCCTGAGGTTCTGTGAGCAGCGCCAGTCAAGGTAATGTTGTTCTTTATCAACGCTGGAACGTGTCCAACTAATGATTCTCTCCCTTGATCTGTGTAACTGTCTGTACCTCCAAACCCTGGGGAACCTTGAAGGGGCTGTTGTGCTCATTTCTGATTGGCTGTACTTGGGCCTTGCCTGCATTGTTGAGGATGTTTTCAATCCTTTCACAGTAGTAAAAACAGTTATTTTGATTTTGAACTGTGGGAATTTCACAGATGAAAAGCTTTTTTTCTCTTTTATCCTGCTTGTTCAATCATTTACCCCACTCGTCCCTGTTTCATATGAAGGGTTTGCATTATTACTGTGGTTTTTTTGAGAATTTCGTTGTTATATTTTCTCCCGTATGTGCACGTATGTATTTGGATTAAATATTCCCTTCTGTATGCTGAACCATTGTAGAAATTGAGTTATTTTCCACCACAATAGAAACTTTCCTCTTTCAACACGCCTCTGACTCCGTAGTATCTCTCCCCGGTTACTCCCTCCTCCGGTGTGACAGACTTGAGCCTCGTCCTGGTGGAGGAGTTGCTCTCTTCATCAAAGAGATTGCTCTCTTCATCTTCATCTCTATTCCTCACTCTCCATACACTGCCCTCACTCCCCCACACCCCCAGGAATACCTCTGGCTACGGCTTCCCTCCACTCCCACCTCATGTTTACATGTGTACTGTACCGTCCACCAAACAGTGATGACTCCATTTACACCTCACTATCTGAAAACATGGACCAACTTCTATCTTCTCATCCAAACTGTCTCTTCCTCATTTGTAGTGACTTAAATTGTCATCATGTCAGTTGACGAGGCGTGGGTACCTCTCTCACCTGTCATGGCACTTCAGCAAAAGACTTCTGCGACTCATTGAGACTGACTCAATCGGTCAATTCCCTGACCCGGATCTCAACCAACGGAACTCCATCTCTTCTGAATCTCATCTTGACCAATTTCCCAGAAGATATCTGCTGTTCTTCCTGTATTTCAAATCTATTTCAAATTTCAAGTCAATCGGAAGAAAATTGAGGATTTTAAAATTGCACCTAAGTTGTTGACCTTTGGCCTATTGGTGTCTTCGGAGTCTCAAACTTCTGAAGGGATTTATGGGTCTTAAGAGTTTTAAGTATCTTATTAAGGTCTTGGGGGTGTAAAGGGTCTAATGTAATTCATACACATACACATACACATGTTCTGTGTCAACAAACAAACAAAGAAACAAGCAGTCATAGACTGGTGCTTACGAAATCGTCAACTTGACCTCTGACTTTGTCTAAAAAAGCTGTCTCCAGAGAAGGTAGCGAAGCAAACCAGAAGTTTCTACGATGATTCTGTACCAAACCATCAAAAATCGTAACGTCGACCGAAGCAAAAATCTCCATTTCTCCACGCAATTATTTAATATTATTTTATCAAAGTCACAAAACCGTAATATTCGGCCATCCACCAACAATCTTTACATAATCCGATGCCTTAGCGAGTCAGGCATGCGACGATAACCTTTATTGGGATAAAAAATGACTTTCAAACACCATCTTTATCGAAAACACCATCAGCGCGCACACGGAAAACCTTTACGTGATCAACGATGCCTGTGCTCGAGCGCGCTGCATCACATGACGACCCGTGACGCGTCGAGTGAAATATTTTTTATACAATCTTAAAACGTCTCCAAAACATTTGATTTTTACCAGAATTTCGACAACCGAGTTTTAAGCGTCCTAAGCGATCACAAAAACCGAAGACAAAATTAAAATCGAAGTTAAAACGAACTCGTAACGTCGAGCGAAGCAAAAATACTCCATTTCACCACATTAATTTACGGAATTATGTTTGACCTCACTGTGACCTTGACCTTTGACCGATTTTGACCAAAATCTAATCAGCGCTAGCCATCACCCTCCTGAATCACCTGGTGCAATTTGACATTGGTAGCTTCTTCTGTTCTCGAGTTATCGTGCCGACAAACACGCAAACAAGCAGTCATAGACTGGTACTTACGAAATCGTCAACTTGACCTCTGACCTTGTCTAATAAAAGCTGTCTCGAGAGAAGGTAGCGACGCAAACCAGAAGTTTCAACGATGATTCTGTACCAAACCATCAAAAATCGAATGGTTTGGATGTTTGACGTCACTGTGACCTTGATCTTTGACCGATTTTGACCAAAATCTAATCAGCGCTAGCCACCACCCTCCTGAATCACGTGGTGTAATTTAACATTGGTAGCTTCTTCCGTTCTCGAGTTCTTGTGCCTACAAACAAACAAACAAACACACAAACAAACAAGCAAACAAGCAGTCATAGACTGGTACTTAGCAAATCGTTAACTTGACCTCTGACCTTGTCTAACAAAAGCTGTCTCAAGAGAAGGTAGCAACGCAAACCAGAAGTTTCTACGATGATTCTGTACCAAACCATCAAAAATCTAATGTTTTTGGATGTTTGACCTAACTGTGACCTTGACCTTTGACCGATTTTGACCAAAGTCTAATCAGCACTAGCAATCACCCTCCTGAATCACGTGGTGTAATTTGACATTGGTAGCTTCTTCCGTTCTCAAGTTATCGTGCCGACAAATAAACAAACAAACAAACAAGCAGTCATAGACTAGTACTTACGAAATCGTCAACTTGACCTCTGACCTTGTCTCATAAATGCTGTCTCTGGAGAAGGTAGTGAGGCAAACCAGAAGTTTCTACGATGATTCTGCACCAAACCATCAAAAATCGAATGTTTTGGATGTTTGACCTCACTGTGACCTTGACCTTTGACCGATTTTGACAAAAAATCTAACCAACACGAGCCATTACCCTCCTGAATCACGTGGTCTAATTTGACATTGGTAGCTTCTTCCGTTCTCGAGTTATCTGTACCAAACCATCAAAAATCGAATATTTGACCTCACTGTGATCTTGACCTTTGACCGATTTTGACCAAAATCTAATCAGCACTCGCCATCACCCTCCTGAATAACCTGGTGTAATTTGACATTGGTAGCTTATTCCGTTCTCGAGTTATCATGCCTACAAACAAACAAACAAGCAGTCATAGACTGGTACTTACGAAATCGTCAACTTGACCTCTGACCTTGTCTAATAAAAGCTGTCTTTAGAGAAGGTTGCGACGCAAACCAGAAGTTTCTACGATGATTCTGTACCAAACCATCAAAAATCGAATGTTTTGGATGTTTGACGTCACTGTGACCTTGATCTTTGACCGATTTTAACCAAAATCTAATCAGCGCTAGCCACCACCCTCCTGAATCACGTGGTGTAATTTGACATTGGTAGCTTCTTCCGTTCTCGAGTTATTGTGCCTACAAACAAACAAACAAACACACAAACAAACAAACAAGCAGTCATAGACTGGTACTTACTAAATCGTCAACTTGACCTCTGACCTTGTCTCATAAATGCTGTCTCTGGAGAAGGTAGTGAGGCAAACCAGAAGTTTCTACGATGATTCTGCACCAAACCATCAAAAATCGAATGTTTTGGATGTTTGACCTCACTGTGACCTTGACCTTTGACCGATTTTGACAAAAATCTAATCAACACTAGCCATCACCCTCCTGAATCACGTGGTCTAATTTGACATTGGTAGCTTCTTCCGTTCTCGAGTTATCTGTACCAAACCATCAAAAATCGAATATTTGATCTCACTGTGATCTTGACCTTTGACCGATTTTGACCAAAATCTAATCAGCACTCGCCATCACCCTCCTGAATAACCTGGTGTAATTTGACATTGGTAGCTTCTTCCGTTCTCGAGTTATCATGCCTACAAACAAACAAACAAGCAGTCATAGACTGGTACTTACGAAATCGTCAACTTGACCTCTGACCTTGTCTAATAAAAGCTGTCTTTAGAGAAGGTTGCGACGCAAACCAGAAGTTTCTACGATGATTCTGTACCAAACCATCAAAAATCGAATGTTTTGGATGTTTGACGTCACTGTGACCTTGATCTTTGACCGATTTTAACCAAAATCTAATCAGCGCTAGCCACCACCCTCCTGAATCACGTGGTGTAATTTGACATTGGTAGCTTCTTCCGTTCTCGAGTTATTGTGCCTACAAACAAACAAACAAACACACAAACAAACAAACAAGCAGTCATAGACTGGTACTTACGAAATCGTCAACTTGACCTCTGACCTTGTCTAACAAAAGCTGTCTCTAGAGAAGGTAGCGACGCAAACCAGAAGTTTCTACGATGATTCTGTACCAAACCATAAAAAATCGAATGTTTTGGATGTTTGACCGCACTGTGACCTTGACCTTTGACCGATTTTGACCAAAATCTAATCAGTGCTAGCCTCCACCCTCCTCAATCACGTGGTGTAATTTGACATTGGTAGCTTCTTCCGTTCTCAAGTTACCATTTTTTGGATGTTTGACC
Organism: Eptatretus burgeri; assembly: GCF_056783735.1. Lineage (NCBI taxonomy): Eukaryota > Metazoa > Chordata > Myxini > Myxiniformes > Myxinidae > Eptatretus > Eptatretus burgeri. Next base: position 53,708,942 of record NC_140977.1, read on the forward strand.
TCACTGTGACCTTGACCTTAGACCGATTATGCCAAAAATCTAATCAGCACTAGCGATCGCCCTCCTGAATCACGTGGTGTAATTTGACATTGGTAGCTTCTTCCGTTCTCAAGTTATCTGTACCAAACCATCAAAAATTGAATATTTGACCTCACCGTGATCTTGACCTTTGACCGATTTTGACCAAAATCTAATCAGCACTAGCCATCACCCTCCTGAATAACCTGGTGTAATTTGACATTGGTAGCTTCTTCCGTTCTCGAGTTATCGTGCCTACAAACAAACAAACAAGCAGTCCTCGACTGGTACTTACGAAATCGTCAACTTGACCTCTGACCTTGTCTAATAAAAGCTGTCTTTAGAGAAGGTTGCGACGCAAACCAGAAGTTTCTACGATGATGCTGTACCAAACCATCAAAAATCGAATGTTTTGGATGTTTGACCTAACTGTGACCTTGACCTTTGACTGATTTTGACCAAAATCTAATCAGCACTCGCCATCACCCTCCTGAATCGCGTGGTGTAATTTGACATTGGTAGCTTCTTCCGTTCTCAAGTTATCGTGCCGACAAATAAACAAACAAACAAACAAGCAGTCATAGACTGGTACTTACGAAATCGTCAACTTGACCTCTGACCTTGTCTCATAAAAGCTGTCTCTGGAGAAGGTAGTGAGGAAAACCAGAAGTTTCTGCGATGATTCTGCACCAAACCATCAAAAATCGAATGTTTTGGATGTTTGACCTCACTGTGACCTTGACCTTTGACCGATTTTGACCAAAATCCAATCACTGCTAGCCTCCACCCTCCTGAATCACGGGGTGTAATTTGACATTGGTAGCTTCTTCCGTTCTCAAGTTATCATTTTTTTGATGTTTGACCTCACTGTGACCTTGACCTTTGACCGATTTTGACAAAAATCTAATCAGCACTAGCCATCACCCTCCTGAATCACGTGGTGTAATTTGACATTGGTAGCTTCTTCCGTTCTCGAGTTATCGCGCCTACAAACAAACAAACAAGCAGTCATAGACTGGTACTTACGAAATCATCAACTTGACCTCTGACCTTGTCTAATCAAAGCTGTCTCTAGAGAATGTTGCGACGCAAACCAGAAGTTTCTACGATGATTCTGTACCAAACCATCAAAAATCGAATGTTTTGGATGTTTGACCTCACTGTGACCTTGACCTTTGACCGATTTTTACCAAAATATAATCAGCGCTGGCCACCACCCTCCTGAATCGCGTGGTGTAATTTGACATTGGTAGCTTCTTCTGTTCTCGATTTATCGTGCCTACAAACAAACATACAAACACACAAACAGAGGACAGAAGTCATAAGATTTCATAAGTAATAACAAATAAAGAACGGACCTTGTGGCCAATGTTGACCTGAAAATAATTGGTCGTTGAATTCAGTGAGCTGATGTGAAAATCCTGTTCAAATTTCCAATTAATCAGATGAAAATTGAATAGTTTAGAAATCTTGCCTTTGTTGACCTTTTGGCCTATGCTGTTGACCTCGTGAAACTTTGACACTTGACCGTCGCAGGGAGAGTGCCTACAACCTGCGAACGTTTCAGAAGGATCGGTTGAGCGGTTTGGGCTGTAAGTGAGCGGAGAGACAAACAAACTAACGGAACAAATCAACATACAGCATTTGGCAAAAAAAATTTTTTTGCCAAGTCACAAACGTTCCCAAATGCAATACCCTCTCCTGTGGCGAGGGTAATTAGAACGGCATTCAGTGTAGAGCGCATACCCCTGCCAGACCGAACAGTTTGTTTTGTATCCCACTGGTAAGGCCAGCTCTGAACCCGGAACACCAAAATCGAATCGGTGTGTTCTTGTCACCTCCCCAACTCATCCACCAAGTTTCGTCCAACTCCGTACATAACTTTTTCAGATATCTTTCTCTTTGTCTTTTTTGGCCCCATCTCTCAATGGTGAAGAATCACTAACAACAACAACAACAACAACAACAAATATATATATATATATATATATATATATATATATATATATATATATATATATATATATATATATATATATTCTCGTATCTGGATCTTTCACCACCAAAATCTTTCTTTCACCAAAATATCTTCTATATCTTTATCTAAAATCTTTATCTTCTATATCTTTATCCAAAATATCTATATCTTTCACCAAAATCTAATCTATTCCTCCTTGGCACATACCCAATCTGTCCACAAGTTTCATCCGCGTCCGTCTACAATTTTTTTTTTTATAGATATCGTGCTCGCAGACAAACAGGGGTGAAAACGTAAACGCCGTCCACCTTCGGGAATTAAAAAGGGAAACTGGCGTTGTACCTCTGTCACTCTTCGTTGTCAACTTTATATTACACTACCTGAGGTTACCTCAATGGTGCAGAAACACTTCAAATCAAACTACAGATTCAAAAGTAGTCTTTCATTGCAGAGGGGAAGAAAATCGACATTCCGCAGCGTATGTTCCCGATCAAGGTGATTATGGGTATAGATATGAAAAGGAGAAGGAAGGGAATGAAGTCGGAGTTTGAGCAGAAGAAAGGAACATCTCCAAGTCCTAATGAGTTAATTATGTGCGACAGATATCTCCATGGCAACAGGACAAAACAATTGTACCGATAGACTGCATCGCGAGTGAAGAACTCACATTTCAAATTTGGTATCGGCTCCAAAATTTGGCCAAATACACTCATTTATATTTTGTACCAAGCTTTGGCAAGCACAATTAGACTAATTAGGTGGCATTTATTCCCAAGGGGTTGGAAGCCTCGAGCTGCTGGGTCAGGAAACTCAGTGTGGTGTCAGATCATTATGGAACAAGGACAACATAAGAAGCCAACGTTTATTCAATGTCATCTCTTCCTCGTTTATTTTTTGGAAAGTTTCACCACATGCTGAACTGACTAGTGCTCATTCTAGGAATCTAGGAGATGTTGTTGTGTTCGACTTGGCTTTGGTGTGAGATGGGGTTACGGTCTGTCGATAGAACTGTTAGGGTCTTTGAAAAGAGCTACACCTCACAAAATGTTGCTTTTCACTGAAGGAGGGAGGGGTGCGAGGAGGGGTGAGATAGCGAGTGAGGCAGATAGAGACGGAGACAACGAGAGAGGAAGGTGAGGCGTGGAGGCGGGGTTTGTAAAGATAATTATATGTTATGCTTAATGACCGAACACACACACAAAAAAAAGCTCATGTCAGAACAGCTGTACACACACCAACACAACAGAGTTTGTAAAGTAATCTGCTGACACATCTGCAAAAACTTTGATATTCCAGTTCCAGATAATTTGTGGGAAAATGAACCAAAAGTGATCACTGAAAACATTGACTCACGTATACCGCTCACGTATAACCTAATGATCCTATCGAGCATGAACATCGAAAACAAAGTGTTACGACCAGACATCATACTTCGGTTCCAAAAAAATAGAAGAAGGCATTGCTAATTGAGGTGTTAATAGCAGTGATTTTGGACTAAACGATGCAGAAATCAAGACAATGACCAAATACCAAGACCTCAAGAATGAAGTGAGAAGACCCTGGAAGCTGAAGAATGTCAAAGTTGTACCAGTTATCGCTGGAGCTATGAGAATGATGACAAAGAACCTCACAGAGTTATTAAAAACCATCCCTGGGAATATTATTACAAACGAACTACAGTTGGAAGCCTTTCTGGGTTCAGCGACGATCCTGAAGAGAGTCCTCGGCACAAAACTTTGAGAACAGAAAACTTCACAGCTTGGTCCATGAATCGTGACCCCTTACTGAAATGAAGGGGGATACTTTGAGCCCACCCTGGGAGGACTCCATTCCACATTCTGAAACCCCATATGTAAACACACACACACACACACACACACACACACATTTATATGTATAGATATCAGAGTGTGGATTTGTCTGTCCCCCCTTCATGAGGATGACTTGAGTGGGGGTTTGAAGGCTGATGTTTTACCATGACCGTGCGTTCACCCCGGTCTATTTTTGATGATTAAAAAAAAAAACTCGAAAAGCAATTTCCATAAAAGAGTAATAATTGTGTCTCTTCTATTGGAATTGTAGACGGTGACTTGCAAACCGAGTCTCAAGGGTGGTGTACTGAATTATTTTGGTAATAACAATAAATACAGGGCCAAGGGAGGTGAAATTCGCTGTGGATGATGTGCAAGACATGCAGAGTAAAACGAGTGTTCATTTACGTCTGTAGGATGTCTCATAAATCATCATCACACCATTTAAAAGCCTTTATCCCTGAGCAGGGGTCAGCTTTTTGCAGGCTCCAATCATGGTACCCTTTTCTTGTGGCAATGTTTTTACTGCCGGATGTCCTTCCTGACGCCAAACTCTTTAGTCGCCTTCGACCCTGCAGGGATAATTACCAGTACGCTGGTGCTCATTTCGCCGACCTTTGGAAGGATGACAGGCTGAGTCAACCTCCCTGATGTTAATTCAGTGGCCAGCGGGGCTCGAACTCAGGACCCCGAGGATCCCAAACAACCGCCCGAACCACGAAGCCAACACCAGATTTAGGATGTCTCATAAATAAAGAAGGTAAAAGCACATCTGACACTAGGCCGAGGCTTCAGACTTTCTCTCTTTCTTCTCTCCTTTGTTGTTCTCCTCCCTGTGTTCTCATCCTTTATTATCCTTCTCCTCCCCCCCCCCGGGAAGATTAAGTGGGGGAGGGGTCCTGAGGTGAAGGGTTTCACCTGCACTCGAGACAAAATTGTGACTTCGGATTCAAAATCTTCAGACAAAGACTCACACCAGGATTGGGATTGTGGGAAGAGTGATTAAGCGCACCGAGGAAGCCAGCACTGCATGAACGCAATGGGAGATCTGGTTTGTGAGTGGTCCAGGAATGAAAATAAAAGGAGGAAGAGGAAGCAGTTTTAGAGAGAGGGACATTCGTAAATAAGACCGTCGGAGCATTAGACATTATAAAATTGTCGTTTAAAAGCTTTTAATTGACGGAGTGAGAGGAGGGGAGGGGGAAGGGGGAAGGTGACAGAAACGAAGAAATTTTTCAAATGGGAGGACTGAATGTCTTGAGGAATGAGCTCAGAATGAGTGAGATTGAATGACAATTGTCTATCTATAATTCCAGCAATCTGTGTGTGAGTCTGTGTGTGTGTCTGCGACCGCTGTTTCTCGACAACCACTGGTCCGATCTCATTGAAACTTGCCAGGTATATTGCTGGAGACCTGAGTGTGTGCCTTTTCAAGGTTTGATATTGATCGGACAAGAGGTTCCCAAGTTATGGGCATTTATTTACCAAACCAATGACAGGACACGGTTCTATGACGTCACAATTGACGTCACAATGTTTTATGCACTAATCGGGCACGCACGTACGGGCACGTACTAGTTTAAATAATTTTTTTATCTCTTCTGTTGTTTTGAGAATAAAGAAAATGAGAGAGGGAATTAGAATGAGGGTGAAACGGACGAATGTTGCAGAAGGGTGAGGAAAGAAGTGTTCGGGAGTGAATGAATAAAGAGGGATTTGACGGAGTTCCAAAACATGTTGCCAATAAAGAATGAAACAGACCAGGAAAACATGAAGGAAGAGGCTTTTTTTTTGTTTGGTTGTGGTTTTTTTACGAGAGGTATGGGGAAGGAGTTAAAGTGAGGGTGTGAATGTGATGGGAGGAAACGACAAACGAGTGTGCGAGTCGGGGTAATATTGGGTACGCGTAACCATCTGAGGCAGGCACACAAGATCAAAACAACCAAACACGCCATGCAAAGGACATGGCAATGGAGCACATGATGCAAACAACAATCAACCATGGCAGCAGGCAATATGAAATGGGATACTTATCTTTAAAAACAGGACACTCGGAGAATCGAATAAAAGCTGCCACCACCGGAAACTGGAAACCTTCATACTCTAAAAAAAAAACATCCATCATGTTCTGACTGACGATTCCACCCTCTCTGCCTCATCCTTCAGATAGGCAAGCAGCAGCCTCTTCCCTCCCTGCCTCATCCTTCAGATAGGCAAGCAGCAGCCTCTTCCCTCCCTGCCTCATCCTTCAGATAGGCAAGCAGCAGCCTCTTCCCTCCCTGCCTCATCCTTCAGATAGGCAAGCAGCAGCCTCTTCCCTCTCTGCCTCATCCTTCAGATAGGCAGGCAGCAGCCTCTTCCCTCTCTGCAGACCTTCATAGAATCATGAGCTGGTTCAACACTTGGAATATGTCTTTCAATCCTGACAAATCTCATACACTCAGTCTGTCTTTCCAAAAGGATCATCTGGTGAACCCTCCCATGTACTTCCTTGACAAAGCTCACTCTGTAAAACTTTTGAGCTTCACCATCAGCAATTATCTCCCTTGAGCAAACCACGTATCAGAATTGGCCTCCAAAGACAGATGTAGACCAGACATCTTCCATTGTGCCAAACCTTTCTTTGACAAGTCTGAACCCTTCACCCGCAGCTCGATGTAGTACGGTTCTCCTCTTTGAGCTGGCACACCTGTCACACCTTTAACGTCTTGAACAGCCGTGGAGACCAACGCCCTCAAAATCATTGGCGTCTCCGGCAATGAAGCCGAGTCTCTGAGCCTGTTAATCCTGGATAGCAAACAGATCGGTGCAATTGGCATCTGTCCTGTACCACCTCCTCCATGCATTTGCCCCCTTTGTCCTTTCTTTGTTGTCACCCCTCCCACTCAGGTTATTTTCAGGGTGCACACTTCCTGCTCATAACTCACTTCTGGTGGAACTCCCAAAATCCAGGCTCAATGCTCACCTCCACTCATTCGTTCTGCTTTTCTCTTGCCAGTGGAATCAACTTCCTCTGTCACAAGATGGCTGTTCACCTCCTCCCCAGGCCATCCTCCATCCCTCATGATCTTTGCTACCCTCATTAGCCCTCCCCAAACCCAACCTTCCTTTCCAAGTTATTGGAATTTCTCCCCTCTCTGTCGACCCTTCGAAATTTTTTTGTTTAATCCCTGGTTTTCTCTTCTTTTAGGCCACCTTCTTTTGTGGTACTTGAGTTTCTAATTGAGCATGTTCACCTCCTGCATCCTCCACCCAAAACTCCCTGCATCTGGTTGAAAAGGTCTTCCATGGTAAGACAGCACCAGTATTGGCAGGTAAGGCAGGATATCAAGGTGCTTGTTCGAGATTGCGACGTCCAAAACCTTGTTTGCGATTTATATCTTCGGGGAATCATTTCTGGAGAGATCGCTGTTGTATGTCGTCCATGCAAGTCGGATGTTCAATCTTCTTGCACCATTAAATTCAAACGTCTCTTAAGCATTCCATCAAACTTCCACCAATTGGCATTCGTTCTGCTTTTATGCCTCCAAATTGGTTGACATTATATCCGTGAAAAGAAAACTCCACCGACACCACAGAAGTAGTAACCAGGGCTGTTCACGGGTGATGTTGCATCCATGTTCAAGGATATTTATTAATTAATTTATTTATTTATTCCCCTTTCCATTTTGTTCCCTTCCATTCTGCTCTCGCTCTTCCATGAGCCTTGACCATGCATACAAAAAAAAAAGACAATAGAACCAAGACAATAGAAAACAATTGTCTTGACCAAGACAATAGAAAGTCCATTTTTCTTGATATAATTCAGCCAAATTGTTTTTGTAATCGTGACAAATAACTCAAACGGACAAGACTACGATTAAAAAGTAATATCTTCGTTATTTTATTGTGACGTATTCCTCTTCTAATTCTATAGATTGATCGTCAGAGTTTGCACTTGTCCTTGTGTATGGGTAAAGGGACTAAAGGCAAACAGTGGCATTGTAGGTTGGGATGCTGCCGGTATGGTGCGACCGCAATTTTGGACCATTGCATTGTGAGGTCACAAAAGCCTTCAAAGACCCACGATTTCAATCTTGCTGACTCTGAAAGCATATAGTGGAAGGTGCTCTGCTCTCGTCGTCTATTTAATGAAGCTCATCGCATTGTACGTGCTTCCAAAGCACGATTTCCACATTATAAATTAGGGACAATAAAATTATCATCATTCTCCGAGTGAATGCAGATTGGACCAGGATTCAATCACGGCCTTGGCCGCTGGTACATCATTACTGAGGCGCGGCTGTGCTGCTAATACAGTGCATCCACACGTTCGGCAAGGGATTTGGGAATTGGCTGGGGAGAGGGATGGGGGAAGGAGATGTAGGGGAAGACATGCACGTACGTGTGTGTATATGGTATATATGTATGGAGAGAGAGAGAGAGAGAGACAGAGAGAGACAAAGAGGGAAACAGAGAGAGAGACAGACAGAGACAGAGACAGAGACTGTTTCTTCCATATGCATTTCCAACCCCCTGGGCCAATTTCCCCAAAAAAATTTACTGCACTATTTTCACACACAGGAGGTCAACGCCAAAACAAAAGATTTCAATACTTAATCAAATTGATGAAAAAACATGGAATAACTATGGCATTCCTAGAACACCGAACTCTGCACAGTCTTGAGAAACAAGGACATGGGTGGGGTCTGCGATCGGCAAATTTGATTGGTCGGAATATTTTGTTCAAGTCCTGCTAAATGGAAGAAGGGTTTAGATTTATGTTCTACGTGGTTCAAGTATACAATTAAATTGAAATAAAATTAAGATTTTAAAGGTTTCAGAAAAAAATTCAGACGTCTATCGCCGTTGATGGAGAATCTTTTACACTGCCTTATTTATCACTTACATTAGGTATTCATCCCTGTTGTTTGTGTCCTTTATGACATCCTTAAAAATGAGGAAGTTTCCTGTTTGGAATAATTTTTGAAAAATTTTGACTAACAGACAGACAGATAAAACTTCATCTCACTGCTCTCTGCACATGCAGTACAACCAGGACACAATCAGAGACAAAGTACTGTTAAACAATAGGTTCGCTTTCTGATTCATGTTTAAACTGTAACATTCAAAAAAAATTCAGTTGTTCCTCGATCATAAACCGACATTTATAGATGGACGGACAGACAGACAGACGGAAGTGAATCCGTTGCTTAACCCCGCTTTATGCTTCACTTGCCTGGGTTAACAACGCTTTGGGCAATCGAGGGCCCTACGTCGGGTGTCCCTTTTGGCGGGGAGACCGGCAGGGGCTTGGACTGTGCCTGAGCATGAAAGTCCATGCTGTATTAGGGATCAAACCTTATTGCATTTAATTCTTTATTTCCTGCATGCAGAACGGAAATTAATATACAAAGGGTCGTCCGTCTCCGCGGGACTACAATGACTCTCTCGAATGGTCGCACAATCTTGCACGACCTTCAACAAGGAAACGAGGAGGCCATTCGGTCGCTCATTGCTGTGTTTCCCTCCCGAGTTAATGTTTGTCACAGCTTCAAAGATCAACCTTCCAGATGTTCTCCTGCCGCCTAAATAACCCAATATTGATCAGGTGACCCAACTTGTTATGATCTATTCAGAGCGTTCGTTCTCCTGAAGCAGTTTCTTCACAAAGGGTCACAATCCTGGACAGGTCGCCACTCCGATGCAGGATGCTCGACTGAGGATCCAGGAGTTTGGAATTTGTTCAGGTTGCCGACGATAATCTGCTCCTCTCCGCGAAATATACCTTGGGATCTTTAATGTCCAACGATGACTAGTGCTGGCAAAAACGGGTCCTCCAGCTGAACATTCTTCCAATGGAGTGGTGCGCACACCGACAAATCCCCGTGGATGTGGAACGCCAAGAAGACAATTTACAGCTGAGCCGAACTTCGAATCCAGGCTGAACCTCTTTGTGGCGAGCGCACGTACCGCTCGGCTAGCCATGCTGTCAGTATCCCGAAGTGATTTTTCGTGATGAAGTGACAGTCAAAGTCAAAGCAACACAATTCGATATGACTAGTTGAGGAGTGCATGCCATGCGATTCACTTCCACCAATGCCGAGTGACACATTAAGTTGAAACAGCTACCTGTGATTAGTTTTGCTCACATTGATGCCACTGGTGGTCCATATGCAAGGAAATTCTCGCAGACGGAGGCCAGAGGGCCTAGTTACTTCATACAGGATAGAAATCGCAATTGCCTGGAAGACTGTTGTGCTGTTTAGGCCCTGACGTCATCCATGCGTGAACGATCTCGTACTGCGCAATAACCAAACTGCTGGAAACCGAAACGATGGGTGGGTGGCCATGAAGGAATAAAACGCCGAAGGCACACATTGAGGCAATGACGTGGGGGCGATTACTTTCAAAGCTCGGTTAGGCCTCATGGCAGCAACGGAGGCTGCGTACGGATATCTCACATCCTCGCGCGTTCTTCCTTCGATTGAGAGGCATATAAGAACCATCGATCACTTCCACCCTACACCTCTTTACACCTATCAGTAGGCAACTGTCATGCTAGCCACAGTGACTAAAATGGCACTCACCCTCCTTTTCAAGCTTGTAAGCACATAGCTGTTGTGACAAAGGAAACGATGAAGACGGTGTGCACGACCACCTAACCTCCATCTTTAATCCACTCATCCTCCCACACGATACAATGACGGCCTGAAGCTCATGTTCACTCGTTCACTCTCCTCCGAACGGCCTTGGCAGCTGGCCCAACCTTGCACACAGGTACAGAGACAGAGATTCATGTTGACAGTCACTCCACTTGAAAGATGTTTTCTATTTTATTTTTCCACGTTTCGCACGTACGGTACATCTTCGTCCATTTTCTCAAAAAGGCCGTTTGTCTTGCAGCCATCAGTTTTTCTGTGTCTATCGTCATGCTTGTGTTGTATCGACATCCATTGTCTCTCCCTTGCTTTGTGATCTCCGCATGGTGTTCTGTCTGAGCACATAGCTGACGCTGTGTTGGGATCGCAGGTTCAAATCCTGTTTCTAATATGTATTTGTCCAATATGTAGTCCTACTAATATCAGTGTAATTCATCTTAATGTACATCGATGTCTGCCGATGTCCTTGTCCTGCATCTGATTGATGTACATGGTCCTCTTTGAGCCTTAGATCAGTCATCATCAATTCATCATCAAGCCTGGTGTTGGCTTAATGGTTAAGGTGGCTGGCTTAATATCTTCGGATTTTGAGTTGAAACCCCTGAAAATTCGTTGAATTAACACCAGGTGGGTTGACTCAGCCTGTCATCCTTCTGAGGTCGTGGCAAAATGAGAACTGGCTTATTGGTAACTGGGTCGCTGCATCAGTGGCATAACCACACCCCCAGAAAATGATGCAGCCAAAGCCAGGGATAGCTCACCTACTCTTTGCAAAGGACACCGTGGGAACTTTAACATCTACCAACGAATGCTGGCAGATAGGACGTTAGTTTAACATCCATCTTAACATCCATCCAAAGGATGGCACACACATTGATGAATCACCTTGCCTGTGAAACACCAGGATGGCAGTTTATAGCCGGGTCAGGATTTAGAACCCAGGTTTGACAGCTTGGAGGTGAGTATGCATAGCTCGCGGCCATCTCGCCAGCTTCGATCAACGTCGACTACTTTTAAGCTTATTTTAACTTAAACAATTAAAAAATATATTTTCTTATGAATAATCGAGATGGTAAGAACAAACAGAATCAATCCACATTTCTCATGAAAGTATATTTTATGGTCCCACCATTACCCCCCCCCCCTTGCTCCCCCTTAAACAGTATCAATGTTTTGTTTCATCAGCCTCTTCGATTTCCCTTTGGGGGCAAATAGATCAACCCCACCATTGCTCTAGTTAGGTAGGAGCCCATCAATTCAGGTGTGCATACTGATTAACTGGGCTTGACATGCCACCCGAGCAACTACGCATATGGGGTCTTTGAAATGAGCTTATGTGGCCATGCACTAAGGCTGCTTCTCATGGTTGGCAAAGCCGGCACTTATCATGTTGCACCCCGTGGCGTAGCGGCAGCCATTTCCCTGCCGGGTGCACGATACTTGGCAGAGACTGGACAAATTTAGAAAACGATAAGGTACAATTCTATCATTGGTAGAATTGTATCACTCTCACTCCGCACCTGCGACGAGGAGCTCGCATCCAATGATGTGTTTCACGGGATGAAAGCTGCATTGGAAAAATCTGTTTGCAACTTGGTCTGAAAATGCTTTGCCCAATCCATATTCCTTTTTGGCCAAACGAAAGGGAATGCGTGAAAGATTGAGAAACATACACATTTAATAAAACACAAATGGAAAATGAAACGATCAGTGCAGTTGTACTTAACAAATCTGAACATGCCCGAACTGACTCTTAATCCGACAAAATCCATCACCAAACATGAACACAGTTTGAAATACCTGAACTCAAAGCATCGTTCCGCTCGGCCTTGGATGCAGCACTCCATCTGCCGTAACACGTGTCGTGTGTTGTCCATTTTCACTGCGCTCCATGCGAGGCCACTTTTACATCGCCAGCAATCTTCCTATCGCTTTAATACTGGTCTACTCTTTTTTTTGTTCGAATATTTCCCCTTATTACCCTTATTACCCCACGTGTACGAAGCAAAAAGCAGGGTTAAGCAAATGGTTCACTCTGTCTGTCTGTCTGTCTGTCTGTCTGTCTGTCTGTCTGTCTGTCTGTCTGTCTATAGACACCAGTCGATGATCGAGGAACAACTTCATTTCGCTTGAATTTAATATTTTGAACATTAATTGGAACACGAACTTGAATTTGGCAAATTGTACGGATTCTCTTGCCGATCACGCATGCGCACGGAGGAGTAAGGTAATTCTATTTTATTTTTGTCTGCCTGTCTGTCTGGCAGTCAAACAAAACTGAAAATCAATTCTAAACAGGAAACGTGTTGTTTTTTTTTTAAGGACGTCATCATGGACATAAACAACAGGTACGAATAACTAATGCAACGTGTTAAATTTGGTGGTGTACAAGACGCTGCATCAACGGTGATAAACTTCCAAATGTATTATTTTTCTGCAGCCTTCAAAATCTTTGTTTTATTTCAATTGAATTATGTACTTGAATACTGTCGAACACAAATCACCTTGTTGAAACCTCCGTTTAGCACTACCTGGACAAAATATTGTGCCATTTTACGTCATCTTGACCAATCAAATTTGCCTCTCGCTCTCAGTGTTGGGGAATACCGAGACTCAGGCAAAATGGTGGATTGTAGGAAATACAGATGTTGCTCAGAAATGGAATAAGCAAGAGTTTAAAATACCCTTCCCTTGTCCTTTTTTCTCTCAAGACTACATGGGGTTAAAGGTGTTTTATGAATTCTAGTTTCTCTTTTTCATGAGTTCCCTGGCAAGGAACCTCAAATCAGGAGAGGGTCATTTGGCACATCAAGACTTTGCAATGGTTGCCAACCTATGGCTGTCTATGTTCGGTTGATTAACTCGATTCTATACAAGATCGAAGCTCATGGAGGAGCTCGGTGACGGAGGGTGTGAACTGTGACAGGGGGACAGCGGGGAAGCTACTAGGTGCGAAAAGCAATGGAATGAACGACTAGGAAAAGAGAGTAGGGGAGGAAACACTGCAACCTGCAAGTAAAGGTGTTAGGTTAGGAAGGATTAATGGGGGCAATAAAGATTGTGGTAATGATGGGGATGCCGTGAAGTGGCGGTGCATCGCCTGCTTCATGCTTTGTCGAACCCCCGATTAAAACCATCCCTTCATGTCGGATTTCAAACCAGAGATCATCCGGCCTTGTGAGATCAAGCGTCTTCGTTGGTGGTTAAAAAAATATCTGTAAATACGCTGCACGTTCGTACTCTGGGTTAGCGGTAATTGATGTGCGTGATGGACTTTGGCTTGTTGGTTTAATAGGTTTACTCGAAAATAGCTTTTGAGGAATCAACAGTGAAAAAAACAGTCTCCAGATTCAACTTTTGATTATACCAGCGGGAACCACCACCTTTCGAGCAGGAACACCTTTCTTGGCTCACCTTCGGTGGCCAATGTGCTGCAGCAGTCTTGAAAATAGACTTTATAATTTTTTGTCATTTTTGAAAGATTTTATTGATCACAACATGTCATATTCCATATCATAAGATGGAGGATGATTTGTAATACCGGCTACCACCCAAGGTGGTGCTATTTCTGAAACACACACACACCACTACTGAACAAGAATACTGTATATTCAAAAATTACAATACAGCAGGCCCACCCCAAACACGAGTTTCCGCATCGCAGTTTCACTCTATCATAGTTGAATTATTATGGTAACATGTGCCAATCACAGCATGGGTCCATCACTGTATTCCATCCATTGGGACCGTACTCTGTACAGAGCATTGGTGTTGCCGAAGCGGTCTCCTGGGCTATTGAGCACAATCCTGGACAAGTCACCACTTTGACACAGGAAATTCAAATGGCTCAATCATCCCAGCAAGCTGGTACTCATTTTGCCGACCTCGGAAGGATCACAGGCTGAGTCAACCCCCACCTGGAATATTACTTCAACAATCAAGCAAGATTTGAAATCAAGACCAGAGGATCCCAATCCCACCACCTTAACCATTAAACCCACACCAGGCATAGAAGTGACGAGGACAAACAAATATTTTGCTGAACCCTAATACAGACAAGCACCAAACAAATCTTCCAGTTGGTATCACTCTATTGTGGTCTGGCATAGAGGAATACACAACCCCGCATCGCCATCTCACCTCAGAGTTGCTCTTTCGATATCATGCTGCATGCTGTACGATATCATGCTGCATCACGTGACTTAGTTTATCATGTGACATAACATAATTTAGTTTGTTATCGTGTGATATCACATGATTTCGTTTGTTATTGTCTGATAGCACATGATTTAGTTTATCGTGTGACATTGTGATTTAGTTTGTTATCGTGTGATATCACGTGATTTAGTTTGTCATGTGACATTGTGATTTAGTTTGTTATCGTGTGATATCACGTGATTTAGTTTGTCGTGTGAAATTGTGATTTAGTTTGTTATCGTGTGATATCATGTGATTTAGTTTATCGTGTGACATTGTGATTTAGTTTGTTATCGTGTGATATCATGTGATTTAGTTTATCGTGTGACATTGTGATTTAGTTTGTTATCGTGTGATATCATGTGATTTAGTTTATCATGTGACATTGTGATTTAGTTTGTTATCGTGTGATATCACGTGATTTAGTTTGTTATCGTGTGATATCACATGATTTCGTTTGTTATTGTCTGATAGCACATGATTTAGTTTATCGTGTGACATTGTGATTTAGTTTGTTATCGTGTGATATCACGTGATTTAGTTTGTCATGTGACATTGTGATTTAGTTTGTTATCGTGTGATATCACGTGATTTAGTTTATCGTGTGACATTGTGATTTAGTTTGTTATCGTGTGATATCACGGGATTTAGTTCATCGTGTGAAATTGTGATTTAGTTTGTTATCGTGTGATATCATGTGATTTAGTTTATCGTGTGACATTGTGATTTAGTTTGTTATCGTGTGATATCATGTGATTTAGTTTATCATGTGACATTGTGATTTAGTTTGTTATCGTGTGATATCATGTGATTTAGTTTATCATGTGACATTGTGATTTAGTTTGTTATCGTGTGATATCACGTGATTTAGTTTGTTATCGTGTGATATCATGTGATTTAGTTTATCGTGTGACATTGTGATTTAGTTTGTTATCGTGTGATATCACGTGATTTAGTTCATCGTGTGAAATTGTGATTTAGTTTGTTATCGTGTGATATCATGTGATTTAGTTTATCGTGTGACATTGTGATTTAGTTTATCGTGTGACATTGTGATTTAGTTTGTTATCGTGTGATATCATGTGATTTAGTTTATCGTGTGACATTGTGATTTAGTTTGTTATCGTGTGATATCATGTGATTTAGTTTATCGTGTGACATTGTGATTTAGTTTGTTATCGTGTGATATCATGTGATTTAGTTTATCGTGTGACATTGTGATTTAGTTTGTTATCGTGTGATATCACGTGATTTAGTTTGTTATCGTGTGATATCACGTGATTTAGTTTATCGTGTGACATTGTGATTTAGTTTGTTATCGTGTGATATCACGGGATTTAGTTCATCGTGTGAAATTGTGATTTAGTTTGTTATCGTGTGATATCATGTGATTTAGTTTATCGTGTGACATTGTGATTTAGTTTGTTATCGTGTGATATCATGTGATTTAGTTTATCGTGTGACATTGTGATTTAGTTTGTTATCGTGTGATATCATGTGATTTAGTTTATCATGTGACATTGTGATTTAGTTTGTTATCGTGTGATATCACGTGATTTAGTTTGTTATCGTGTGATATCACGTGATTTAGTTTGTCGTGTGATAATCACATGATTTAGTTTATCGTGTGACATTGTGATTTAGTTTGTTATCGTGTGATATCACGTGATTTAGTTTGTTATCGTGTGATATCACGTGATTTAGTTTGTCGTGTGATAATCACATTATTTAGTTTATCGTGTGACATTGTGATTTAGTTTGTTATCGTGTGATATCACGTGATTTAGTTTGTCGTGTGAAATTGTGATTTAGTTTGTTATCGTGTGATATCATGTGATTTAGTTTATCGTGTGACATTGTGATTTAGTTTGTTATCGTGTGATATCACGTGATTTAGTTCGTCGTGTGATAATCGCATGATTTAGTTTGACATCATGTGATTTAGTTTGTTATCATGTCATACCATGTAATTTAGTTTATCATGTGATAATCACATGATGTAGTTTGATACCATGTGATTTAGTTTGTTATCATGTGATATCATGTGTATCATGTGATGTCATGTGATTTAGTTTATTGTGTGACATTGTGATTTAGTTTGTTATCGTGTGATATCATGTGATTTAGTTTATCGTGTGACATTGTGATTTAGTTTGTTATCGTGTGATATCATGTGATTTAGTTTATCGTGTGACATTGTGATTTAGTTTGTTATCGTGTGATATCACGTGATTTAGTTTGTTATCGTGTGATATCACGTGATTTAGTTTATCGTGTGACATTGTGATTTAGTTTGTTATCGTGTGATATCACGTGATTTAGTTCATCGTGTGAAATTGTGATTTAGTTTGTTATCGTGTGATATCATGTGATTTAGTTTGTCATGTGACATTGTGATTTAGTTTGTTATCGTGTGATATCACGTGATTTAGTTTATCATGTGAAATTGTGATTTAGTTTGTTATCGTGTGATATCATGTGATTTAGTTTATCGTGTGACATTGTGATTTAGTTTGTTATCGTGTGATATCATGTGATTTAGTTTATCGTGTGACATTGTGATTTAGTTTGTTATCGTGTGATATCACATGATTTAGTTTGTTATCGTGTGATATCACGTGATTTAGTTTATCGTGTGACATTGTGATTTAGTTTATCGTGTGATATCACGTGATTTAGTTCATCGTGTGAAATTGTGATTTAGTTTGTTATCGTGTGATATCATGTGATTTAGTTTATCGTGTGACATTGTGATTTAGTTTGTTATCATGTGATATCACGTGATTTCGTTTGTCATGTGACATTGTGATTTAGTTTGTTATCATGTGATATCACGTGATTTAGTTTATCGTGTGACATTGTGATTTAGTTTGTTATCGTGTGATATCATGTGATTTAGTTTATCGTGTGACATTGTGATTTAGTTTGTTATCGTGTGATATCATGTGATTTGGTTTATCATGTGACATTGTGATTTAGTTTGTTATCGTGTGATATCATGTGATTTAGTTTATCGTGTGACATTGTGATTTAGTTTGTTGTCGTGTGATATCACGTGATTTAGTTTGTTATCGCGTGATATCACGTGATTTAGTTTATCGTGTGACATTGTGATTTAGTTTGTTATCGTGTGATATCATGTGATTTAGTTTATCGTGTGACATTGTGATTTAGTTTGTTATCGTGTGATATCACGTGATTTAGTTTGTTATCGTGTGATATCACGTGATTTAGTTTATCGTGTGACATTGTGATTTAGTTTGTTATCGTGTGATATCACGTGATTTAGTTCATCGTGTGAAATTGTGATTTAGTTTGTTATCGTGTGATATCATGTGATTTAGTTTATCGTGTGACATTGTGATTTAGTTTGTTATCGTGTGATTTAGTTTATCGTGTGACATTGTGATTTAGTTTGTTATCGTGTGATATCATGTGATTTAGTTTATCGTGTGACATTGTGATTTAGTTTGTTATCGTGTGATATCATGTGATTTAGTTTATCGTGTGACATTGTGATTTAGTTTGTTATCGTGTGATATCATGTGATTTAGTTTATCGTGTGACATTGTGATTTAGTTTGTTATCGAGTGATATCACGTGATTTAGTTTGTTATCGTGTGATATCACGTGATTTAGTTTATCGTGTGACATTGTGATTTAGTTTGTTATCGTGTGATTTAGTTTATCGTGTGACATTGTGATTTAGTTTGTTATCGTGTGATATCATGTGATTTAGTTTATCGTGTGACATTGTGATTTAGTTTGTTATCGTGTGATATCATGTGATTTAGTTTATCGTGTGACATTGTGATTTAGTTTGTTATCGTGTGATATCATGTGATTTAGTTTATCGTGTGAAATTGTGATTTAGTTTGTTATCGTGTGATATCACGTGATTTAGTTTGTTATCGTGTGATATCACGTGATTTAGTTTATCGTGTGACATTGTGATTTAGTTTGTTATCGTGTGATATCACGGGATTTAGTTCATCGTGTGAAATTGTGATTTAGTTTGTTATCGTGTGATATCATGTGATTTAGTTTATCGTGTGACATTGTGATTTAGTTTGTTATCGTGTGATATCATGTGATTTAGTTTATCGTGTGACATTGTGATTTAGTTTGTTATCGTGTGATATCATGTGATTTAGTTTATCATGTGACATTGTGATTTAGTTTGTTAGCGTGTGATATCACGTGATTTAGTTTGTTATCGTGTGATATCACGTGATTTAGTTTGTCGTGTGATAATCACATGATTTAGTTTATCGTGTGACATTGTGATTTAGTTTGTTATCGTGTGATATCACGTGATTTAGTTTGTTATCGTGTGATATCACGTGATTTAGTTTGTCGTGTGATAATCACATTATTTAGTTTATCGTGTGACATTGTGATTTAGTTTGTTATCGTGTGATATCACATGATTTAGTTTGTCGTGTGAAATTGTGATTTAGTTTGTTATCGTGTGATATCATGTGATTTAGTTTATCGTGTGACATTGTGATTTAGTTTGTTATCGTGTGATATCACGTGATTTAGTTCGTCGTGTGATAATCGCATGATTTAGTTTGACATCATGTGATTTAGTTTGTTATCATGTCATACCATGTAATTTAGTTTATCATGTGATAATCACATGATGTAGTTTGATACCATGTGATTTAGTTTGTTATCATGTGATATCATGTGTATCATGTGATGTCATGTGATTTAGTTTATTGTGTGACATTGTGATTTAGTTTGTTATCGTGTGATATCATGTGATTTAGTTTATCGTGTGACATTGTGATTTAGTTTGTTATCGTGTGATATCATGTGATTTAGTTTATCGTGTGACATTGTGATTTAGTTTGTTATCGTGTGATATCACGTGATTTAGTTTGTTATCGTGTGATATCACGTGATTTAGTTTATCGTGTGACATTGTGATTTAGTTTGTTATCGTGTGATATCACGTGATTTAGTTCATCGTGTGAAATTGTGATTTAGTTTGTTATCGTGTGATATCATGTGATTTAGTTTGTCATGTGACATTGTGATTTAGTTTGTTATCGTGTGATATCATGTGATTTAGTTTATCGTGTGACATTGTGATTTAGTTTGTTATCGTGTGATATCATGTGATTTAGTTTATCGTGTGACATTGTGATTTAGTTTGTTATCGTGTGATATCACATGATTTAGTTTGTTATCGTGTGATATCACGTGATTTAGTTTATCGTGTGACATTGTGATTTAGTTTATCGTGTGATATCACGTGATTTAGTTCATCGTGTGAAATTGTGATTTAGTTTGTTATCGTGTGATATCATGTGATTTAGTTTATCGTGTGACATTGTGATTTAGTTTGTTATCATGTGATATCACGTGATTTCGTTTGTCGTGTGACATTGTGATTTAGTTTGTTATCATGTGATATCACGTGATTTAGTTTATCGTGTGACATTGTGATTTAGTTTGTTATCGTGTGATATCATGTGATTTAGTTTATCGTGTGACATTGTGATTTAGTTTGTTATCGTGTGATATCATGTGATTTAGTTTATCATGTGACATTGTGATTTAGTTTGTTATCGTGTGATATCATGTGATTTAGTTTATCGTGTGACATTGTGATTTAGTTTGTTGTCGTGTGATATCACGTGATTTAGTTTGTTATCGCGTGATATCACGTGATTTAGTTTATCGTGTGACATTGTGATTTAGTTTGTTATCGTGTGATATCACGTGATTTAGTTCATCGTGTGAAATTGTGATTTAGTTTGTTATCGTGTGATATCATGTGATTTAGTTTGTCATGTGACATTGTGATTTAGTTTGTTATCGTGTGATATCACGTGATTTAGTTTGTCGTGTGAAATTGTGATTTAGTTTGTTATCGTGTGATATCATGTGATTTAGTTTATCGCGTGACATTGTGATTTAGTTTGTTATCGTGTGATATCACGTGATTTAGTTCATCGTGTGAAATTGCGATTTAGTTTGTTATCGTGTGATATCATGTGATTTAGTTTATCGTGTGACATTGTGATTTAGTTTGTTATCGTGTGATATCATGTGATTTAGTTTATCGTGTGACATTGTGATTTAGTTTGTTATCGTGTGATATCACGTGATTTAGTTTGTTATCGTGTGATATCACGTGATTTAGTTTATCGTGTGACATTGTGATTTAGTTTGTTATCGTGTGATATCACGGGATTTAGTTCATCGTGTGAAATTGTGATTTAGTTTGTTATCGTGTGATATCATGTGATTTAGTTTATCGTGTGACATTGTGATTTAGTTTGTTATCGTGTGATATCATGTGATTTAGTTTATCGTGTGACATTGTGATTTAGTTTGTTATCGTGTGATATCATGTGATTTAGTTTATTGTGTGACATTGTGATTTAGTTTGTTATCGTGTGATATCACGTGATTTAGTTTGTTATCGTGTGATATCACGTGATTTAGTTTGTCGTGTGATAATCACATGATTTAGTTTATCGTGTGACATTGTGATTTAGTTTGTTATCGTGTGATATCACGTGATTTAGTTTGTTATCGTGTGATATCACGTGATTTAGTTTGTCGTGTGATAATCACATGATTTAGTTTATCGTGTGACATTGTGATTTAGTTTGTTATCGTGTGATATCACGTGATTTAGTTTATCGTGTGACATTGTGATTTAGTTTGTTATCATGTGATATCACGTGATTTCGTTTGTCGTGTGACATTGTGATTTAGTTTGTTATCGTGTGATATCACGTGATTTAGTTCGTCGTGTGATAATCGCATGATTTAGTTTGACATCATGTGATTTAGTTTGTTATCATGTCATACCATGTGATTAAGTTTATCATGTGATAATCACATGATGTAGTTTGATACCATGTGATTTAGTTTGTTATCATGTGATATCATGTGTATCATGTGATATCATGTGATTTAGTTTATTGTGTGACATTGTGATTTAGTTTGTTATCGTGTGATATCATGTGATTTAGTTTATCGTGTGACATTGTGATTTAGTTTGTTATCGTGTGATATCATGTGATTTAGTTTATCGTGTGACATTGTGATTTAGTTTGTTATCGTGTGATATCACGTGATTTAGTTTGTTATCGTGTGATATCACGTGATTTAGTTTATCGTGTGACATTGTGATTTAGTTTGTTATCGTGTGATATCACGTGATTTAGTTCATCGTGTGAAATTGTGATTTAGTTTGTTATCGTGTGATATCATGTGATTTAGTTTGTCATGTGACATTGTGATTTAGTTTGTTATCGTGTGATATCACGTGATTTAGTTTGTCATGTGAAATTGTGATTGTTTGTTATCGTGTGATATCATGTGATTTAGTTTATCGTGTGACATTGTGATTTAGTTTGTTATCGTGTGATATCATGTGATTTAGTTTATCGTGTGACATTGTGATTTAGTTTGTTATCGTGTGATATCACGTGATTTAGTTTGTTATTGTGTGATATCACGTGATTTAGTTCATCGTGTGAAATTGTGATTTAGTTTGTTATCGTGTGATATCATGTGATTTAGTTTATCATGTGACATTGTGATTTAGTTTGTTATCATGTGATATCACGTGATTTCGTTTGTCGTGTGACATTGTGATTTAGTTTGTTATCATGTGATATCACGTGATTTAGTTTATCGTGTGACATTGTGATTTAGTTTGTTATCGTGTGATATCATGTGATTTAGTTTATCGTGTGACATTGTGATTTAGTTTGTTATCGTGTGATATCATGTGATTTAGTTTATCGTGTGACATTGTGATTTAGTTTGTTATCGTCTGATATCACGTGATTTAGTTTATCGTGTGACATTGTGATTTAGTTTGTTATCGTGTGATATCATGTGATTTAGTTTATCGTGTGACATTGCGATTTAGTTTGTTATCATGTGATATCACGTGATTTCGTTTGTCGTGTGACATTGTGATTTAGTTTGTTATCATGTGATATCATGTGATTTAGTTTATCGTGTGACATTGTGATTTAGTTTGTTATCGTGTGATATCACGTGATTTAGTTTATTGTGTGACATTGTGATTTAGTTTATCGTGTGATATCACGTGATTTAGTTCATCGTGTGAAATTGTGATTTAGTTTGTTATCGTGTGATATCATGTGATTTAGTTTATCATGTGACATTGTGATTTAGTTTGTTATCATGTGATATCACGTGATTTCGTTTGTCGTGTGACATTGTGATTTAGTTTGTTATCATGTGATATCACGTGATTTAGTTTATCGTGTGACATTGTGATTTAGTTTGTTATCGTGTGATATCATGTGATTTAGTTTATCATGTGACATTGTGATTTAGTTTGTTATCGTGTGATATCACGTGATTTAGTTCATCGTGTGAAATTGCGATTTAGTTTGTTATCGTGTGATATCATGTGATTTAGTTTATCGTGTGACATTGTGATTTAGTTTGTTATCGTGTGATATCATGTGATTTAGTTTATCGTGTGACATTGCGATTTAGTTTGTTATCGTGTGATATCACGTGATTTAGTTTGTTATCGTGTGATATCACGTGATTTAGTTTATCGTGTGACATTGTGATTTAGTTTGTTATCGTGTGATATCACGGGATTTAGTTCATCGTGTGAAATTGTGATTTAGTTTGTTATCGTGTGATATCATGTGATTTAGTTTATCGTGTGACATTGTGATTTAGTTTGTTATCGTGTGATATCATGTGATTTAGTTTATCGTGTGACATTGTGATTTAGTTTGTTATCGTGTGATATCACGTGATTTAGTTTATCGTGTGATATCACGTGATTTAGTTTGTTGTGTGATAATCACATGATTTAGTTTATCGTGTGACATTGTGATTTAGTTTGTTATCGTGTGATATCACGTGATTTCGTTTGTTATCGTGTGATATCACGTGATTTAGTTTGTCATGTGATAATCACATGATTTAGTTTATCGTGTGACATTGTGATTTCGTTTGTCATGTGATATCACGTGATTTAGTTTATCGTGTGACATTGTGATTTAGTTTATCATGTGATATCACGTGATTTCGTTTGTCGTGTGACATTGTGATTTAGTTTGTTATCGTGTGATATCACGTGATTTAGTTCGTCGTGTGATAATCGCATGATTTAGTTTGACATCATGTGATTTAGTTTGTTATCATGTCATACCATGTGATTTAGTTTATCATGTGATAATCACATGATGTAGTTTGATACCATGTGATTTAGTTTGTTATCATGTGATATCATGTGTATCATGTGATATCATGTGATTTAGTTTATTGTGTGACATTGTGATTTAGTTTGATATCGTGTGATATCATGTGATTTAGTTTATCATGTGATATCACGTGATTTAGTTTATCGTGTGACATTGTGATTTAGTTTATCATGTGATATCACGTGATTTAGTTTGTTATCATGTGATATCACCTGATTTAGTTTGTCGTGTGATAATCACATGATTTAGTTTATCGTGTGACATTGTGATTTAGTTTGTTATCGTGTGATATCACGTGATTTAGTTTGTTATCGTGTGATATCACGTGATTTAGTTTGTCGTGTGATAATCACATTATTTAGTTTATCGTGTGACATTGTGATTTCGTTTGTCATGTGATATCACGTGATTTAGTTTATCGTGTGACATTGTGATTTAGTTTGTTATCATGTGATATCACGTGATTTCGTTTGTCGTGTGACATTGTGATTTAGTTTGTTATCGTGTGATATCACGTGATTTAGTTCGTCGTGTGATAATCGCATGATTTAGTTTGACATCATGTGATTTAGTTTGTTATCATGTCATACCATGTGATTTAGTTTATCATGTGATAATCACATGATGTAGTTTGATACCATGTGATTTAGTTTGTTATCATGTGATATCATGTGTATCATGTGATATCATGTGATTTAGTTTATTGTGTGACATTGTGATTTAGTTTGATATCGTGTGATATCATGTGATTTAGTTTATCATGTGATATCACGTGATTTAGTTTATCGTGTGACATTGTGATTTAGTTTATCATGTGATATCACGTGATTTAGTTTGTTATCATGTGATATCACCTGATTTAGTTTGTCGTGTGATAATCACATGATTTAGTTTGACATCATGTGATTTAGTTTGTTATCATGTGATACCATGTGATTTAGTTTATCATGTGATAATCACATGATTTAGTTTGATACCATGTGATTTAGTTTGTTATCATGTGATACCATGTGATTTAGTTTATCATGTGATAATCACATTATTTAGTTAGATACCATGTGATTTATTCTGTTATCGTGTGACATCACGTGATTTCGTTAGATACCATGTGATTCAGTTTGTTTTCGTGTGATACCGTGTGATTTAGTTTATCATGTGATATTACATGATTTAGTTTGATATCTCATGATTTAGTTTATCACATCATATCACATGATTTATTTTATTGTGTGATACCATGTGATTTAGTTTGTTATCATGTGATATCACGTGATTCAGTTTGTTATCATGTGATATCATGTGATTTAGTTTGTTATCATGTGATATCAAGTGATTTAGTTTGTTATCATGTGATTTAGTGAGATACCATGTGATTCAGTTTGTTTTCATGTGATACCGTGTGATTTAGTTTATCATGTGATACTACATGATTTAGTTTGATATCTCATGATTTAGTTTATCACGTGATATCACACGATTTATTTTATTGTGTGTTACCATGTGATTTAGTTTGCTATCGTGTGATATCACACGATTCAGTTTGTTATCATGCGATATCACGTGATTTCGTTTATCATGTGATATCGAGTGATTTAGTTTATCATGTGATTGAGTGAGATACCATGTGATTCAGTTTGTTTTCGTGTGATACCGTGTGATTTAGTTTATCATGTGATAATACATGATTGAGTTTGATATCTCATGATTTAGTTTGATATCACATGATTTAGTTTATCATGTGATACCATGTGATTTAGTTTATCATGTGATAATCACATGATTTAGTTTGACACCATGTTATTTAGTTTGTTATCGTGTGATATCACGTGATTGCGTTAGATACCATGTGATTCAGTTTGTTTCCGTGTGATACCGTGTGATTTAGTTTATCATGTGATATTACATGATTTAGTTTGATATCTCATGATTTAATTTATCACGTGATATCACATGATTTATTTTATTGTGTGATACCATGTGATTTAGTTTGTTATCATGTGATATCACGTGATTCAGCTTGTTATCATGTGATATCATGTGATTTAGTTTGTTATCATGTGATATCGAGTGATTTAGTTTGTTATCATGTGATTTAGTGAGATACCATGTGATTCAGTTTGTTTTCGTGTGATACCGTGTGATTTAGTTTATCATGTGATAATCACATGATTTAGTTTGACATCATGTGATTTAGTTTGTTATCGTGTGACATCACGTGATTTCGTTAGATACCATGTGATTCAGTTTGTTTTCGTGTGATACCATGTGATTTAGTTTATCATGTGATATTACATGATTTAGTTTGATATCTCATGATTTAGTTTATCACGTGATATCACATGATTTATTTTATTGTGTGATACCATGTGATTTAGTTTGTTATCATGTGATATCACGCGATTCAGTTTGTTGTCATGTGATATCACATGATTTAGTTTGTGATCATGTGATGTCGAGTGATTTAGTTTGTTATCATGTGATTTAGTGAGATACCACGTGATTCAGTTTGTTTTCATGTGATACCGTGTGATTTAGTTTATCATGTGATATTACATGATTTAGTTTGATATCTCATGATTTAGTTTATCACGTCATATCACATAATTTATTTTATTGTGTGTTACCATGCGATTTAGTTTGCTATCGTGTGATATCACGCGATTCAGTTTGTTATCATGTGATATCACGTGATTTAGTTTGTTATCATGTGATTTAGTGAGATACCATGTGATTCAGTTTGTTTTCATGTGATACCGTGTGATTTAGTTTATCATGTGATATTACATGATTTTGTTTGATATCGCATGATTTACTTTATCACGTGATATCACATGATTTCGTTTATTGTGTGATACCATGTGATTAAGTTTTTTTATCACGTGATATCACGTAATTTAGTTTATCACATGATATAACGTGATTTAGTTCGATACCATGTGATTTAGTTTTTTATCACGTGATATCACGTAATTTAGTTTATCATGTGATATAACGTGATTTAGTTTGATACCATGTGATTTAGTTTTTTTTATCACGTGATATCACGGAATTTAGTTTGTTATCATGTGATATTACGTGATTTAATTGATACCATGTGATTTAGTTTTTTTATCACGTGGTATCACGTAATTTAGTTTATCACGTGATATAACGTGATTTAGTTCGATACCATGTGATTTAGTTTTTTATCACGTGATATCACGTAATTTAGTTTATCATGTGATATTACATGATTTTGTTTGATATCGCATTATTTAGTTTATTACATGATATCACATGATTTAGTTTATTGTGTGATACCATGTGATTTAGTTTTTTATCACGTGATATCACGTAATTTAGTTTATCACGTGATATAACGTGATTTAGTTTGATACCATGTGATTTAGTTTTTTTATCACGTGATATCACATATTTTAGTTTATCACGTGATATAACGTGATTTAGTTCGATACCATGTGATTTAGTTTTTTTTATCACGTGATATCACGTAATTTAGTTTATCACGTGATATAACGTGATTTAATTGATACCATGTAATTTAGTTTTTTATTACATGATATCATATGATTACCCTCGCCGAATGATTCAGAGAGGTATTGCATTTGGGTCCGTTTGATACTTTTATATCATCTAAGATTTTCATCTAAGAAATATCATCATCTAAGATGATGAAGAAATATCATCATCTAAATTCATTATTTCATCTAAGAAATCTAAGATTTTTCAAATATATTGGTCAGTTGATTTTGTTATTGTCTGTTTGTCGCGTACAGGTCACAATTTTAAACCGATCTTCACGAAACTTCCCCACATGGAAGAGGTTGTCATAAGGAAGAAGCCTATTGTTTTTAAGGTCAAAAGGTCACTCGGTCAACATAGGCCAAAGGTCAACAACTTTGGTGAGATTTCTAAAATCCTCAATTTTCATCGGATTGACTTGCAATTTGAAGAGAATTTATATTTCAAGTCACTGAATTAAATCAGCTAATTATTTTCGAGGTCAACATAGACCAAAAGGTCAACATAGGCCAAAGGTCAACAACTTTGGTGAGA
Organism: Eptatretus burgeri; assembly: GCF_056783735.1. Taxonomy (NCBI): domain Eukaryota; kingdom Metazoa; phylum Chordata; class Myxini; order Myxiniformes; family Myxinidae; genus Eptatretus; species Eptatretus burgeri. The sequence continues at coordinate 53,736,876 of NC_140977.1, forward strand.
TTTGTAAGTTCCTCAATTTTCATCCAATTGACTTGCAATTTGAAGAGAATTTATATTTCAAGTCACTGAATTAAATCAGCTAATTATTTTCGAGGTCAACATAGACCAAAAGGTCAACATAGTCCCAAGGTCAACAACTAAGGTGGGATTTTTAAAATGCTGAATTTTCATCAGATTGACTTGAAATTTGAAGTTGATATACATTTCGAGTCACCCAATTATTTTGGAGTACCACTTTGGCCAAAAGGTCAACATAGGCCAGATTTCTAAAATTGTCAATTTTCATCCAATTCACTTAAAATTTGAAGAGGAGTTGCATATTTGGTCACTAAATTCAACCACCAATTCTTTTTGAGGTCCACATTGTCCAAAAGGTCAACATAGGCTGAATTTCAAAGCCTGGTGTTGGCTTAGTGGTTAGGGTGGCAGCTTGGGATCCTAGGGTCCTTAGTTCAAGCCCCGTTGGCCACTGAATAAAATACACCAAGAAGTTGACTCAGCCTCTCATCCTTCCGAGGTCGGCAAAATGAGTATCAGTGTACTGGTAAGGGGGACACTGCATCAGCGGCATAGCCGCGTCCCAACCAATGATGTAACCAGCAGCCACAGGCTGCACTCGATAATAGAAAGAGAGAGAGAGAGGCCGAATTTCTAAAATTGTCAATTTTCATCCAATTCACTTGAAATTTGAAGAGGAGTTGCATCTTTGGTCATTGATTATTATTTTTTTTTAAACCTTCAAAAATCTTCTTTGAAGTGGCTGATCAGATCGAGGTGAAACTTTACACATATGACTGCCTGCCCATGAGGAACAAAAGGTTCACACATATGACGTCATTGGTCAAATGGTTTGGCAGCCATATTGGATTTACCTGAAAACCTATAAAAAAAATACACCACTCAAAAGAAGTCCTGGCGAGGGGTTGCAATCTCTGATAGCTATTTTTCTTGTTTATTTTGTTATCGTGTGATATCGTGTGATTTAGTTTGACATGGCATGATTTAGTTTATCATGTGATATTGCATGATTTAGTTTGATATCGTGTGATTGAGTTTATCACGTGATATCACGTGATTTAGGTTGATATGGCAGGATTATGTTTATCATGTGATATGGCATGATATCATGTGATTTAGATTGTCATCACGTGTTATTGCGTGGTTTAGTTTTCGCGAGTCGTTCACTTACATTGTGGGGGTGTTCATGACAGAAAATAGTTATGAATAAGAAGAACATGTGGAGTGTATGATGAAGAACAACATGTGGGGTTTTAGTGAAATAAGGCAAATTAAACATTATAAAAATGTTATTGAAGGATTTTCAAGTGAGAATAGAAATTGATTCAATTATAAGGAATGTTGGTTCAATTGTGAGGTAATGATAAAGGAAGAAAGAAAGAATGAACCAAGGAAGGATCATAAAGAATGAACTATATTTTTCCCATAAGGTCTTCACTTTGTGCATCGTGGTTTTGTCCAATGTGGGGTTTTTCAAGAACTTAAACCACCCCCATCCCCCGCGAATGGGGAGGGTCTGCTGTACAAGAAATAACAAATTATCCACAGCATGGATAGACCACAAAAAGCTTTTGATAGTGTCCCATATTCATGGATGAAAAAATGCATGCAAGTGTACAAGATCAACCCCCAAATAATTTAATCAAACTGATAGAGAAAGCAATCGAGCTTTGGAATACCACATTGATATTAAAGCGTGCAGAATCAAAGATCAAAATATCAGGGGTGAAGATATGTCGAGGCGGGGGGGTGGCACTGGACCCACTGAGAAATCTCATTAACGAGCAGGGACATGGATATATTAATGAGATTTCAAATAAGAGAATGTCTAAAGAAACAAGAAAAGTGACACATCGACTGTGCATGGATGATTTAAAACTCTTCACACCAAATGATGAAAACTTGGCAGAACAACTAAAATTAGTGAAATGGTACTCTGATGACATTCAAATGGAATTTGGCCGAGATAAGTGCGCTGAGTGCACATTCATACAATGTAGACCAAAAAAAATTTAAAAAACAAACAACATTAAAATTGACACAAATACAACTTCAGGAGCTCGACAACAAAGCATCATACAAATACCTCGGAGTAGAAGAGGGTCACTAAATATGTCGCATACAAATATGCACAACAACTACCAAATGACACCTGCATAGAACGAGGCTAATCCTGAAAACATACCTTTCTCCAAGAAACAAAATCAAAGCCACCAACCAACTCGTAATATCAGAATTCCAGTGGAGCTGCAGAATAATAAACTGGCCACAATGAGAAATCAAGAAACGGGATATCAAAACAAAGAAACTCCTGACCATCCACAAAATGTTCTACAGGTCAGGTCAGGTATGGGAGCATGTGCCAGAACAGCACGTCGCTGCGTCCACTTTCCGCCGGTACTCCAGGGGCCTCCGTCTGGCCATCCCCCAGGCAGATGCCAGGCCCATCCCCATCTCCTTGAGATGATGGTCAACCTGTTGCAACCATGAGGCACGTGGTCGACCCACTGGCCTCCTCCACTCATGAGACTCCCTCGCTGAGAGAATCTGGTGAGCAGGATCAGAGTCAGGAAAACGAGCCACATGTCCATACAGCCGCAACTGACGCTCACGGACTATGCAGGTAACAAATCTCATCCGAGTCTCTCTCAGCAACCGCTCGTTGGACACAAAATCCGACCAGCGATAGCCAAGGATTCTCCGAAGAGACCTGGTACCAAAGGAATTAAGTCTCCGTCTCAGATCCTTGGTCAGAGTCCAAGTCTCGCACCCATAGAGCAAGACTGGAAGTACCAAGGACCTGAAGACTCGGACTTTCGTCCTCCCGCACAGGTACCGGCAGCGCCACACCCCATGATCCAGTGAATCCATGACTCCCCAGGCCCAACCCAGACGTCTATTGACCTCTGACTCGCAGCCAGCAGAGACATGAATATCACTGCCAAGGTAAGTGAATCTCTCCACGACCTCAACATCCTCACCACAAACAGACACAGACAGGACAGCAGCATCCAAGATGTCACCGAAAGCCTGGATCTTAGTTTTGACCCAAGAAACCCGTAATCCCAACGGCTCCGACTCCTCATTCAGCACCTCGAGGGCCCCCAAGAGGATGTCTAAAGTCTCCGCAAAGATGACTGCATCATCTGCAAAGTCAAGGTCCGAGATCTTGACATTCCCAAATGACGCACTGCAACTTGATCTCTCCGACATCCTCCCTAGAATCCAGTCCATACAAGTGCTGAAGAGTGTGGGGGCAAGTACACATCCCTGACGAACTCCAGTAACAACTGGAAATAAGTCAGAGATGGTACCACCACACTTCACAGCACTCTCAGGACCAGAGTAGAGTTCAGACATCAGATCGATCAGTTTTGGTGGCACCCCACGAAGACCAAGAATCCTCCAGAGGACATCCCGATTCACTGAATCGAACGCTTTACAGAGATCAACATAGGCTGCAAGCAGCCCCTGCCGAAACTCTCGTCTGCGTTCGGTGAGGACACGAAGTGCAAGGATACGGTCAATCGTTGACCTCTTTGGTGTAAAGCCTGACTGCTCTGGACGCTGGTGCTCAAGCAGATGGTGGCGAACCCTATCGAGAATTATCCGAGCAAAGACCTTGCCCGGCACTGAGAGCAGCGTCACCCCTCGGTAGTTGTTGCAGTCTTGGCGATCACCCTTCCCTTTCCAGAGAGGGACAACAAGGCCCCTCTTCCAGTCAGTTGGGATGATGCCTGTGTTCCAGGCAGAGCACAAAACTGCATGCGACGACACGAGTGCAGCATTTCCACCAGCCTTGAGAAGTTCGGCATGGATGCCACAGATCCCTGGAGCTTTGCCCGTTTCAACTCGTTCACCGCAGCCCGTGTTTCCACAAGCGTAGGTGGACCACAGTTGATTCGAGGGTCAGCAACAGGGATTGTAACACCCTTGACGTCCAACTCGACAGTTGGGGGATCAGCCTGGTACAACCGCTCAAAGTAACCGGCCCAGCAGGCCTTCACTTCAGACTCCTCTGTCAAGAGCCTACCACTCTCTGCTCGAACTGTAGTGCTCCGAGGGATGGGCTTGGATGAACGTAATGCGCGAATTCCCCTGTAAGCGGGACGAGAATCACCTGTCCACAGGTGATGCTCTACCCCCTCACAGATTCCTCGCACATAGGCCTCCTTGTCCACCCTCAGTGCACGTACAGTTTTACGCCTCAGCTCCCTGAACAGCTCAGCTCTGCCATTCAGCCTGGCCCTGCGACTCTGGTCAATGGTATCCAGTGTCCCTTGAGAGACAAAATTCTTCTTTGCCCTGCGGTGAGCTCCAAGGCATCCACCGGCAACATCAAGGATGGTGGTCTTGAAGGCGCTCCACAACTCTTCAGGACCCCCCAAAGCACCCAGACCCCCAAGTGTCCACTCAGCCTGTTCGCAAACTCCTCAGCTACTCTCTCATCCCTGAGCTTGGCAATATCCAGCCTCGGCTGGGATGGTACCATTCTCCAGGATTTAAGGTGCAGCTTTAGAGTTGCTACAACAAGCCTGTGGTCAGTATTGAGGAACTGAGCACTCCGGTAGACCCTGCAGTTCTGGATCATCCTCCAACGACCGTCAATGAGGACATGGTCAATCTCCTTTGCCACACCGCCAGCGTTGGAATACCAAGTCCAGCGATGAGCTTGTGGGCGCTGAAACCATGAACCAGCCACCCTAAGTCCATGACTTCTTGCAAAGTCAAGGAACTTAGTGCCATTCTGGTTCATAGTTCCTGACCCATGGGGACCAACACACACCTCATAACCGTCCCTATCAGTTCCAGTCGATGCATTGAAATCCCCCAAGACTAGAAGTGTATCTCGTCTGGGGCACTGATCAACCACAGACTCGAGTGTGGCGTAGAAGGCATCCTTCACGGTGAGATCACTCGCCTCAGTCGGAGCATAAACAGAGACCAGGGAAATGACACCTAAGGAGTGACGAATCCTTAGTCTCATAATACGCTCGTTGACCGGTGTTACCTCAATTATCATTGGGGTCAGCTTATTGGACACAGCTACAGCAACTCCTTGGGTATGGTAACCATCAGAGCGACTAGACCAATAGTAGGTGTAACCACCCACCATTATCTCGCCGCAATCCGGTCTCCGAACCTCAGAGAGAGCTGCAATCCCGATGTCCAAACGCTTGAGCTCAGATGATAACAGAGACAGGTGATCATCCTCTCTTAGGGATAGGACATTCCAGGCACCCACCCGAAGGGACCGCCTCAGGTTAACCCAAGGAGACCGCCGTCTGGTGGACGACACCTCAGCACCACTCCGCCACACTCTCCCGCAATCTGACCCAGGGATGTTACCCCGTGGTTTCCCTCCTATCAAAGATTGGGGGTCCCGAAGGCTTTGCCCCAATCCCGTCATCCGGTGAGCTGCCCTGCGAAGGGAAGCTGCACAGGAGGTACTCCCACGGAGTGGGTTTTCAGATTTTTTTGCGTTTTTGCGTTTTGCGGAATGAAGGGTTTTACGGTGGCCGGAGTGCAAATCCTGCCACCAACCTCCTAATAAGAAGTGACCCAACTGCAGGAGGACGTCCGCAGACACAGTTGGGCACTCGATATGGATGGCCGTTGGCTCACAAGGAGCTCCTCCGCCCTTTGACAGGTTTTGTTTTTAATCCTGCTGGGTGTCCTTCTCCAAACACCCTCCTCACCAGAAAACCTGGTGGGGGAGACGGTTTAGTCGCCGACAACCCGACCATGGAACAGGTTAGTACAGGTTTACATGGTACCTGTAGCAGGTCACAGATCGAACCTGACCTGACACCTATCTACAATGTTCTACAAAAATCAACGTATCCCGAGAATGTACCTTCTGAGAGGAGAAAGAGGTAGCGGCCTGGTGGAGCTCAACCAAGTGCACTGAATGACAACTGTAGGATTGTCTGATTACATGAAATGTGCAACAGACTACCGAATCCAATTTGTAAGCAGACAAGAAGACAACAAACCCGAGATGGTATCCTGAACCCACCAAGCAAATTTTTCCAAAGACACATGCGAATGGAAGATGTCGCACAGGAAACCGAAACAACAACTTATTATGTTGTTGTGAATATTTTCCTGCCTGTAGAAGCTGTCAGTCGCCGACAGACCGCCGATGAGTAAGGAAGTGTAAGTGAGCGCCGTCGGATTTTCGTTTCTGACAAAATGGCAGATCACTGTGGTCTCATCGCCAGCGATCACTGTGTTGAAGAAGTTGGGATCGCTGTTCACAGTCTCCAGCATGTCCTGTGCGATCTCCAAACGGAGTTGCTTCTGCTCGATCGTTAGCAGCTTTGGCACGAACTTCGCTGAGATTCTCCTTAAGCCAAAATCCTCAGTCACAATGGAATGAACGGATCCAATGCTGACGCCCGCCTCGTCTGCAAGTTCTCTGATCGTGATTCGACGATCCTGCATCAGCAGGGTCCTCACTTGGTCAATGACGATCTCATTTTGGGATGTTGAGGGCCTACCAGAACGTGCTTCACTTTCTACTGATGTGAGACCATCTTTGAAGCGGTTGTACCACTCTTTTATCTGTGTGGTGCCCATTGCTTCGCTCCCGAAGGCCTGTTGAATCTTGAGGATCGTTTCCACTTGGGAATCGCCAAGCTTTACACAAAATTTGATGTTAGTAGCGTTGTTCAAGTATTTCCGTCATTATGTCAAAAACGAAAATCTGACCGCTCCCTTACACTTCCTCACTCATCGGCGGTCTGTCGGAGACTGACAGCTTCTGCAGGTGGGAAAATATTCACACATACGGATTAGGATCGCCTACATACGTGCACCAAACCACGACTCCCTTGCTTCATTTGTTTACGCACGAAAAATTAAGGTTGAATACTTTTTGAACACACCTCGTACACACACACACACACACACACACACACACACACACACACACACACACACACACACACACACACACACACGCACACACATATATATATATATATATATATATATATATATATATATATATAGATATATATATATATACACACATATATTTATATATGTATGTATGTATATATATATATATATATATATATATATATATATATATATATATATATATATATATATATATATATATATATATATATATATATATATACACAGCAGTAAATATACGTGTAAATAAATTAATATATTTATATATGTATGAGCCTGCTGTGGCTTAGTGGTTAAGGCGGTGGCTTGGGATCCTTGGGGTCCTGAGTTCGAGCCCCGCTGGCCGCTGAGTTAGCATCGGGGGGTTGACTCACTTGTCATCCTTCTGAAGGTTGGCAAAATGAGAATCCAGTATACTGGTAATTATCCCTGCAGGGTCAAAGGGGACTGAAGGGTTGGCATCAGGAAGGACATCTGGCCAGAAAAACATTGCCACAAGAAAGGGTACCATGATTGGAGCCCGCAAAAAAGCTAACCCCTTCTCAGGGATAAAGGCTTTCAAATGGTGTGATGATGATATATATATATATACACACATAAAAACACACACACACACACACACACACACACACACACACAGGGTGTTCCAAAAAGACCTGGATCACTTTGGTTGTTAATATTTAGAGCCACAAATGATACAACGATACCCCAACGATACCATTTGGTTTATATGATACAGAAACTCATAACGTTTTGTGACACCATCAATACACATCAATGTGAGCTCCGTTTGTCACGCGCAGGACATCAAGGTGGTACACGAGTTATTTCCATGTTCGGCTCAGCATGTTTGGTCCACCAGTGCGCATGCAGCTGTGATTCGAGAATGAAGATCCTGCAGGTTTGCCACCTTGGTGTGGCGGCCAACATGTTTGAGAAACCCCCACAGAAACAAATCAAAGGGGGTTGGTCTGATGAAAGTGGGGACGAGGTGCTTGGTCCATCTCAGCCAATCCAGGGACGTGGAAATTTTTCATTCAGGACGGCTCGAATGACGAAGACCCAATGAGGGGGAGCGCTGTCCTGTTAAAAAAATGATATAGGGTTGCAGGTCTTCAATCTGTGGGAAGGCGAATCCTTCCAACATGTTCATGTAAATTGTTGAGGTCACTTTATCCTCCGCAAAGAAAAACGGACCCACCGAGAGGTCATGGAGAAGGTCAGACCACACAATGACCTTTGGACTGTCACATATGTGTTTGATGACAACATGGGGATTTTCAGAGTTCCAGATCCTCACAATGTGCCAATTGACCTTCCACGATATATGAAAGCAATCTTCGTTTGTGAACATGACCTTTTTCAGGTAATCTTCATCATCCTCTCTGCAACTGAGCATTTCCAAGGTAAACACCTTTCTGTACATTTGGGTCCATCATTTGATTCCGTACGAGTCTTCCTCATGGATCACCTTCACCACAATCATACAAAAATATGCAATTTCGTGTCTGCCTGTCTGTCTGCCTGTTTTCTCCAAAATAGCTTTTGAAAAATCACCAGTGAAAAAAACAGCCTCCAGGTTCAACTTTTGATCGCACTTGTGGAACCCCACCCGGAGGTCCTTCCATTCGGCCGGTACTTATCCAATCTAAACCGAACTTGCCAGGGGGGGGGGACTGCAAGGGTCACACGATGGAGGTTGCAGCAACTTAACTCGGCCTTCTCCCAAAGAGAGATCCCCAAACTTGGATGAACTCCTTGTTAATATGTATTTACATAGCTCAGCATGGCGTTTTGTGCGGCACACCAACGGGGAAGTTAAAATTATTACAACCACAAGCTATTCTGCCAATTCTTTCCAATGTCTGATGAACTTTTTCAACAGTCACTACTGAAAGAAACTAAAATGATAGAAAATTCGAGGAAACCCGATGTTCTTGAGGTATTCTCTGCTTATCGCGTTCCCCACAGACGGACGGTTCTGAGCCATCTCAACCTGCAAGGCCTCTAGGTAAGGTGATCGAATGAGTCTTTACGCATGGATGACGTATCCCATTGCCTGTCCGATTTTTCAAACCATAAGATTTTGTGGACTGTACATGGGTCGTTTATAACTTATATCTTGGGGGCCTCGTATGTCTTTTCTCCCAGCCATGGTTTCAAGTGTGACATTCCATATTGCCCCTGATGCCCTTTTGGCCCAATTGTGACTTTTATTTGATGCATAACCCCATTCATAACGCACACTCGCCTCTAAGGTGTCCAGCCTGGGTTCGAATCTCGACTCAGCTAAAACTGTCATCCTTGTATTACACAAGCAGGCTACTGCATCAATATGTGTTGTCCATCGGATGGACGTTAAAAATCTGTGTCTTTTGAAAAGAAGAGGCGAGCTATTGCCGGCACCCTGAAGAAATTCAAAATTCCTGCTCTCACCTTAGTCGTCAAGACGAGCATCCCTTGTAATCCTCTTGACCATTTCCCCTGTGACTTACCTCTCCGGGGAAGGCCTGTCCATTGAGCAGATGCTCAGAGCCACGAACGTCGTTGCTGCCGAAGTGTAAGCGCATCTCTTCCAGGCGGTGGCTGTACGCCATCGGTCCACCAGACACGTTCACCAAGTGTTCCTTATCCAGTCGCAGTGCCACGTACTTCCCCGTGTTGTACATCGTACCGCTGACCTGTGAAGGGATAACCATACTACGTTAGCCATCGTCGCATCTTCCACTTGGCACTGGCGATTGTTCAATTATCTGCTACAGGTGACAGTATTGATGCCAGAAGACATACTGATGGCTGACTAACGAGGGCTACATACAGCACCAACCTCTAGACTACAGCTTTCCAGAAGTATTGATGTATTCAACTGTAGATGGATACAAAATACCGACGACACAGACACACACAGACACACACACACACACACACACACACACACACACACACACACACACACACACACACACACACACACACCAGAAAAGTTTTCATTCCACATAATGGCTTCTTGTCTGGTGTGGCGGACAGGTAGAAGAGTCAGGTCAGGTATGGGAGCACGTGCCGGAGCAGCGCATCACTGCATTCACTTTCTGCCAGTACTCCAAGGGCCTCCGTCTGGCCATCCACCAGGCAGATGCCTGGCCCATCCCCATCTCCTTGAGATGTTGATCAATGTGCTGCAGTATGAGGCACGTGGTCGGCCCGTTGGCCTCCTCCATTCACGAGACTGCCCCGCTGAGAGAATCTGGTGAGCAGGATCAGCATCAGGAAAACGAGCCACTTGTCTATACAGCCACATCTGACGCTCACGCACGATGCAGGTAACAAATCTCATTTGAGTCTCTCACAGCAACCGCTCGTTGGACACAAAGTCCAACCAGTGTTACCCAAGGATTCTCCGAAGAGACCTGGTATGAAAGGAATTAAGTCTCCATTTAAGATTCCTGGTCAGAGCCCAAGTCTCACATCCATAGAGCAAGACTGGAAGCACCAAGGCCCTGAAGACTCAGACTTTCGTCCTCCAGCACAAGTACCGGCAGTGCCACACCCCATGATCCAGTTAATCGATGACTCCCCAAGTCCAACCCAGACATCTGTTGACCTCTGGCTCACAGCCAGCAGAAACATGAATATCACTGCCAAGGTAAGTGAATCTCTCTGTGACCTCAACATCCTCGCCACAAACAGGTACAGACAGGAAAGCAGCATCCAATATGTCATTGAAAGTCGGGAACTTAGTTTTGACTCAGGAAACCTGTAATCCCAGCGGCTCCGACTCCTCATTCAGCACCTTGAGGGCCCCCATAAGGATATCCAGAGTCTCCGCAAAGATGACTACATCATCTGCGAAATCAAGGTCAGAGATATTGACATTCCCAAACGATGCACCGCAACTTGATCTCTCCGATGTCCTTCCAGAATCCAGTCCATAGAAGTGCTGAAAAGTGTGGGGGATAGTACACACCCCTGATGAACTCCATAAACAACTGGAAATAAGTCAGAGATGGTACCACCACATCTCACAGCACTCTCAGTGCCAGAGTAGAGTTCAAACACCAGATCGATTCGTTTTGGTGGCACCCCACGAAGACCAAGAATCCTCCAAAGGGTATCCCGATTCACTGAATGGAACGCTTTACAGAAATCAACATAGGCTGCAAGCAGCCCCTGCCGAAACTCTCATCTGTGTTCGGTGAGGACCGGAAGAGCAAGTATACGATCAATCGTTGACCTCCTTGGTGTAAAGCCTGACTGCTCTGGACGCTGGTGCTCAAGCAAATGGTGGCCTACCTTATCAAGAATTATCTGAGCAAAGACCTTGCCCGGCACTGATAGCAGCGTCACCCCTCAATAGTCGTTGCAGTCTTGGCGATCACCCTTCCCTTAACAGGGAGGGACAACAAGGCCCCTCTTCCAGTCAGTCGGGATGATGCCTGTGTTCCAGGCAGAGCACAGAACTACATGCAACGACATGAGTACAGCATTTCCACCAGCCTTGAGAAGTTCAGCATGGATGCCACAAATCCCAGGAGCTTTACCCCATTTCAACTGGTTCACCATCGTCTGTTTCCACAAATGAAGGTGGACCACAGTTGATTTTAGGATCCGCAATAGGGATAGTAACACCCCTGGCATCCAACTCGACAGCCGGTGGATCAGCCTGGTACAGCCACTCAAAGTAACCGGCCCAGTGGGCCTTCACCTCGGACTCCTCTGTCAAGAGCCTACCACCCTCTGCTCGAACTGCGGTGCAGTACACCGAGGGATGGGCTTAGAAGAATGCAATGTGCTAATTCCCCTGTAAGCAGGACAAGAATCACTTGACCACAGGTGATGCTCTAACCCCTCACAGGTTCCTTGCACATAGGCCTCCTCCACCCCAACACAATCTGGCCCGGGAAGGTTACCCCGTGGTTTCCCTCCTGTCATCAAATATTGAGGATCCTGAAGGCTTTTCCCCAATCCCGTCATCCGGTGAGCTGCCCTGCGAAGGGCAGCTGCACAGAAAGTACTCCCACGGAGTGGGTTTTCAGATTTATTTTTGGTTTTGGTACGTTTTGCGGAATGAAGGATTTTACGGTGGCCGGAGTACAAATCCTGCCACCAACCTCTGAATAAAAAGTAACCAAACTGCAGGAGGACGTCTGCAGACACAGTTGGGTACTAGATATGGATGGCCGTTGGCTCACAAGGATCTCCTCCGCCCTTTGACAGGTTTTGTTCTTCATCCTGCTGGGTGTCCGTATCCATACACCCTCCGAACCAAGTTACTTGGTGGGGGAGACGATTTAGTCGCCGACAACCAGACCATGGAACAGGTTATTACAGGTTTACATTGGTACCTGCAGCAAGTCACAGTTAGAAGAGTGGATGAAATAAACAGGACATTGATTGAGGTATGCTCCTTTTTTGCTTCGACGAAGGGTTAAAATCTGAAACAGCAGCTTCTCCTTCCTTCCTATGACAGCTAACATGCCTCAATCAATGTTCTGTTCATTTAATCCGTTGATCAACCAGTGTGGTTCTTCACATCCACACCATATAAACAGCTACAGGCCATCTCTTCAATGTTGGTTATCGGTATAAAATACCCAGTGTGCTTTGCGTGTCACACGGGGCATTCAAACCTTTATATGAACAAGATGTTCACAATAGTCCAAGTAATGTAATGGCTTTTGGAGTTTACATTTATCAATATGCAAGTAAACATTTGATTTCCGGAAAAAAAAAATTGGTTTGAAAAACAATTGCAATATTTTTTGACTTCTTCGTCCGTCGTCCTCCAATAATGACGTACTTACAATGGTCCAAGACACTCCATAACAAAGTATAAGGCATACATATAAATATTATAATAATAATAATAATAATAATAATAATAATAATAATTTAATAAATGGGAATAAATTCCCACATGAGACTCGTGTGAAAAAAGTAAAGATGCTGATTCAACCAAGGACCTGAACCCAAGGACCTCATTGCTTCCATGACAACAGCCCACTGAGATATTGGGTCTTTGGATAACTTCAGGAGTTTCTCACACTTACAGTGCAAAATTTATAATGGCCGAAGTCCTATGTGCATTTGAGGCACACCGTGTGTGTGTGTGTGTGTGTGTGTGTGTGTGTGTGTGTGTGTGTGTGTGTGTGTGTGTGTGTGTGTGTGTGTGTGTGTGTGTGTGTGTGTGTGTGTGTCAGTGGGAATAGCAGGATGGCCTCGGTCTGGAGGTACACATACTCGCCTCTAAGCTGTCTAGTCTGGGTTTGAATCCCAAAACAGCTACAAAGTGTTGATTCATCAAAAAACTAGAGTAATTCGAATGCGCGCAGCCGACGGGTATGCCTCCGTTCTCCCGCCCAAACACTTGAGTATTGACATATTTGACCCTTGACCTTTATCATATCTGGCCCAAAATCTAGTCACTTAATCGCCCTGTCTAACTTTACCTTTGTACCAAGTTTGATGAAATTCTGTCCAATATTTCTAGAGTTAGGGTGTAAACAGTAAAATTTCAGAGTTTGACCTTGACCTTTGACCCTTGACCTTTATCACATCTGGCCCAAAATCTAATCACTTAATTGCCCCGTCTTACTTTACCTTTTTGCCAAGTTTGATGAAATTCTACAATTTGCTTCTTGAGTTATCGCGTAAACGAAAATCCGGACGGACGAACAGACGGACAGACGGACAGACCGACGGAAAACCCGGAAACATAATGCCTCCGGCACCCTTGGTGCGGAGGCATAAAGAACGAGTGATTCATCAATGGGTGCACTGTCCCACGGACGGACGTTAAGTCGGGCATCCTGTCAACCGCTATTAGTCGGTGGATGTGAAATATCCCACGGTGTCCTTCACGAAGAGTAGGTGAGCTATCACCGGGCACCATGAACAAATTGCAAATTCCTGCCATAAAACTACTGCTGCGAAGGCAATGGCAAACCACCCACTATAACCCTTGCCCCCCAAAAAACCCACCTTGGCAGCACCGATGCTCTATAAGAGAGTACGGTACATCAGAATAAGAGAGCCTGGTGTTGGCTTCAAGGTTATGGTGGCTGGCTTGGGATCCTAGGGTCCTGAGTTTGTTGGCAAAATGAGTACCAGTGTATTGGTATGGGGGCACAGCATCAGTGGCACACCTGTGCCCCCAACAAAATGATAGCTGCCATATGCAAGAAGAATAAGATCATATCACTGATCTAAGGCTAATAGAGGAGCTCTGTCACATGTTGTTGTTGTTGTTTTGTTCTTGTTGTTACAAGGATGCTGGTACTCATTTTGCTGGCCTCAGAAGGACGACAGGCTGAGTCAACCCACCTGGTGTCATTTCAACGGGCCAACAGGGGCTAGAACTCAAGACCCAAAGTTCTTAAGCCAGCCACCTTAACCGTTCAACCAACATCAAGCTTCCGTACACCTTTCAAAGGACAGAAAATGCAACAACAATAACAAGTGTACTTTTCCATGAATTACACAGACATTAGTAAACAATGGGCAAACACACATGGTATGCGACACTTTAACCTGGTGAACCTGCCTCATGACCCAAGGGTTCAGATGAAAACAACATTTTTCTCCAATCACTTACAGCGGAAACAGTACATGTAAATTGTAAAACAAAGACACCATTGGAAGTTCCTTGCACCTTTGTTTACCTACGACAGAGATGTACCGAACGTTGTCATTATCTCTCAAACAAACAAACAAACAAACAAACAAACAAACAAACAAACAAGCAAGTCGGATAAAACTTTACCCATACTTTCAATCCACGCGTTCACATCATTGCCTTCACAAATCTCCTTGCGCCGGCTTTTTGGGAAAGATAGTTCACCTGATAACGTCACCTCCAGAACCTTCCGTCCCCACGGAAATCCTCCAGAAGCTCCAAGTTATTCCGCCATCTGGAGAATGATGGGTCGCCGACTGTTCATCCCAGTGCAACGAACCAGCGGGATTGCTTGTAGCTCTCTTTCAGGTGTGTAAGGTGTGTTTCGGTGGGAAACGTAGGCAGGAACCACTTGAGGCAGGAAGCCCCTTCCCTTTTTGGAGGACACCTCACACCCGGTACACGATGCCTGAAGACCACTCCGTGGTCCAAACGTTGGACCTGAGCCTACTTATTTGTATTTTCATCGCAGGAGATTCCAATAATCTGAAGGCATTGGTTTCCACAGTATCAAGCTGAGCAAGATGTGAAGCAAGGGAGCCAGCTCAGAAGGGACAGCCATACTCCATCAAGCTGTGGATGACGGCCTTGGAGGTGGATAGGAGCTCAGGTGTGTCAATGAAGGACTTTGTTCGATAGAGGATGCCCAGTCGGCGGCTGGCTTTGGAGGCCAACTTTGAAATGTGGTTTACCCAAGAAATATCATGACTTTTAGTGAGACCCAGAAGTTTGAATGACTGAACTTCCTCAAGAGGATTGTGATGGAGGTAGATAGGAGGGTTTGCCGGACGGTCCTTTTGAGAGAGAGATGGTGAGAGGTGTGAGATTTGTCTGGATTGAAAGATATGTTCCAAGTGTTTGTCCGGCTCATGATTCCATCAAGGTCTGCAGAGGGGGAAGAGGCTGCAGCCTGCTCGTTTGAAGGACGAGGGATGTCGCTGCACAGAGTGGAGTCATCAGCAAATAGATAAAGGGGATTTTCCAGAGTCAGATATACTGTATCATTGATGAAAATTAATTAGAGGACTGGGCCCAGAACACTGCCTTGGGGACACTCCAGCCTCGACAGGGAAAAGAAAGGAAAGGATTCCATTGAGAGCCACTCATTGGCGACGAGAGTAGAGGAAGTCAGTAAGCCGCGTGTGGAGTTGGCCTTGGATGCCATAGGCAGAGAGATTGAAGAGCAAGGCGGGGATGCCAGGTTGTATTGAATGCTCGACGCATGTCGAGAGAGACGGGCCCTGATCTCACGTCTGACATTGAGAGCTTTGATCCATTGTTGGGAGATCGGAAGCGACACGTCTTGCAGGATAGGACAATGACATTGTGAGACATCAGTGTATTTTTGCACGAATTACCAGGAGATTATAACAGACAATGGACGAATCAGCAAGGTACATGGCATTTGAACCTGGTATCCCAGCATTACGAGCCACGGGTTAACATGGGAACAACAGACTGGACTGTGTTTACTGTACAGGTCGCTCTTCTCAGCTGAACAAACGATCTATTGTGACGGCTTCTCCCATCTTTTCCTCCATTTACAGCCACCCCGTTGCAATGGCTCGTCTTTCTTAATGGTCTCACGGGATGAGCACACCGGGGTCCGCGTGGTGTTGCAATTGCTCTATATTTCTCTCCATACATTTAACACCCCCCATTCCTAGACTTTGTGGTTCGTATGAACTCGAGCAGAAACCCGAGGTCAAAAAAATACCATGATATAAAACAAAAGGCGAAAAACACATGAAGCCCTTTATTGTTGTACTGCTTGAAAGAGTTCTGTTACACACACACACACACACACACACACACACACACACACACACACACACACACACACACACACACACACACACACACACACACACACACACACACACACACACACACACACACACACACACACACAGTCGTTGCCTTCCGGTTTGCTTACTCTTGAGTTGGCCAAACATTGCTGGGAGAAAAACAAACACCTCCGTAAGCAAGACCATTGAGATGGACTAGGACATTTAAAGGTAGATCTAATAACAGCGAGGGTGTAGTAAAAGATGTCCTCTCCCCGGACACCACGGGGAGCTGCACATTTGCGGTGCAGTGAAACATGAGTCACAAACACTCCCTAATCAAGGCCTGATTAGTCTGGTTTTGCTGGTATTTGGAAGCCGAGGATGTGCTTGAAACCACAAGTCGTCGGGATCGTCACATTTAAAATTACCGCACCAGGCCTCCAGGGATATCGTGAGTCTCATTCACACGAGCTGTGCTTTCTCAAGAATAGATGCGTTTTACTTTTCGTGAGTCGGCCTCCATTATTCGAACCACTCGATAATCTCGATTATAAGTACAAAGGCTGCTGCTCAGGGATGTGGCTGGTGTGAGCACGTGAGAGCTGAAAGGACTGCAAGTTGTGCTCAAGAAGAGTGGAAGTGGGACAATGGGGGGAGAAAGGATTCATGTTCTTGGGAGGCTCGCTCATTGATGCGACTGGACGAAGCCTTTGTCTTCATTGGTGTCAGCAGGGGGGGGGATGCCTACTGGGGGAGAATATCGTCATTTTGAGTGGGTGCTGAACCGGATATCCCATCTTCTGACACGTGCACTGCTGATTGATTGACACACACACACACACACACACACACACACACACACACACACACACACACACACACACACACACACACACACACACACACACACACACACACACAAAACCCGATGAAGAGGAATTGAAACAAGACAGGAAAGGAGTTGAGGCTACGCTCTCTCAGTAGCTCTGTATAATTGATACGCAGTCCGCCTGGTGTTGGCTCAGTGGTTAGTGTGGTGACTTGAGATCCTCGGGTCCTGAGTTCAAGCCCCGTCGGCCTCTGAATTAATACACCAGGGGGTTGACTCAGCTTGTCATCCTTCCGAGGTCGGCAAATTGAGTACCAGTTCCAGTGTGTGTACTGGTAGAGGGGCACTGCATCAGTGACAGTCGCGCTTCAAGAAATGATAGCTACCCCGGCAGCTAAGCTGCCATACGACCACGATACGCAGTCCCCGAACGTGCCATCAATATGTTTGGGGGGAATGCTCTGTGGCGCGGTACCCCCCTGACAGCTGGTGCATCATCTCCTGCTTCGGGCAGCTCATGTCAGGACCGTGGGCGTGAAAGAGGGGCTTGAGTTGGGAGAGTGGAGTCAGCGTCATGTGGGTGGAGAAGAGAAGTAGTCCAGCGATGATGACAGAAGGCAGAGTCGAGGTGATGACGACAGAAGGCGGAGTCGAAGTCCAGCTTGAGCGGGAGAGACAGGGCAGAGAGAGAGCGAACGGACCCGCTCTGACCTTTATTGGCCCCGCGGCGTGGGGTGAGGGGCCACCCTGAAGTGTTGTGTCGCCACCCAAATCTGGCGCTCTGAATGGCCCCGATCCCCTGCATGGCCCAGCCACGATGGCCGGAAACTGCAACATTCCATTTCCGGCAAGATGACCCTACGCCATGAGAATATCTTGCTCCGACCTTACGACATGATACGAATCACCCACACCGAACTCTGTGCCATGAATCGCCCTGCAAGAACCCCCAGGCCATGCCCCGATGACCGGCCGAGGGCAGTGTCGGTCCCGCATGCCCACTCGGGCGCCCTCGACCAGCACTGGTCAATGTGCCCACTCCGTGTGCGCCAACGTGGCCCGAGCTGTACAACATGCCTCCGCCCGATCGCAGCTTCGCTGGCCATAGAGGCGAGAAGGTAAGATGTGCCCATTCGTGCCTGGCTCTGTACGATAACAAAGTGTCGCGAGCGGTGCACGGGTCTGCCTTTGAGAGCATGCTCCGTACAACATCTTCCGTTCCGATCCGCCATTACGCACGTGGCCAGCGCTCACCTGATTCTGCCATCGTGTGCACGAGGCGAAACCCGATCGATATAATTAGTCCAGAAATGTGTTGAAAGGAACGCGCCTCTTGCGTCTTGCACACTCCCATCCCGCGCAACGTGGCGTGGAGTTGCCTTTCTATTATCGGCCTCGGTACGCGTTCCGTGCAGCATGGACGTCGTGCTGAGTGTGCTTTTTACGGAGGGGTGTGGGTGTAAAGCCTGCTTGGCCTTCGCTGAGGACCCATCTCACAGCGAAGGGCGCACGTGGCTCAGACTTTCCTCAGGAGTAATCATAAAAGAAGAGTAGGAATGACGTTAGAAATGAAATGAAGAAGGAATGATGTAAGCAAACCTAGCTATGAGATCCTCGCAACGCATGCCCCTGTTGTCCCGCTAGACAAAAGGGAAGGGACTATCTACACGTATATTAATGGAATAACTGTCTTGGGACCACTATCTGTTGGATGCATGAGGTTCTGAGAACCGCAACAATATTTTCATTTACGGACGCTTTCCGACAGTCCTGTGATTTTTCCTGGCATATCAGCTTCGATGTTCATCGGCACGCAAAATTACCGTGTCTCCTCATTGTGTCTCGGGTCGCTCACCTGCATTTATTTTTTTTTTCATTTATTTACTTTCATCTATTTATGTTTTCATTTCCAGGCGCTTTCCGACAGTTCTGTGATTTTTGTTTCCCCCAGTGTATCGGCTTCACTGTCCGTCGGGATGTGAAATTGCAGCTTTCTACATCATCAGGAAGGTACCGAACATTGATATCAATCGGTCAGTAAGTCAGTGAGTCAGTGAGTGGTTAAAAAGAGCTTTATACATTAGATATAGCATTGCATAGAAGGTCGAGGCTCGTGGAAGAGATAGAACATTGAATGGATCAGGACGTAACAGAATAAAAGGAGCTGTAGAAGGAGAGGAGGGAATCACCAACAACAGGGTGGAAGGATAACATCGAGGGAGACTTGGACAAATATGGGACGTGATTGAGAATGAGGGGGAGGGGATCACCCATAGGGTGGATGGATGGAGAAGCAAACTCTCAGGAGGGAAAAACTGAAAATTTGGAATGATGCAAGCTTAGGGGAGGGGGATGGTTAACGAGGGTAGAAAAGATCGTGGTTTTGGATTGGGGATGATCTGAAATTGTGGTGAACAGCTGTCATGAAGACCTGGAGGGAATAATGAGATTGAAGAGAATGTGGAAGTTTGTTCCACAGGTGGGGAAAAAGAGGAACAACAGAGTGGAGGTGAGCAGTTATCCTGGATTTAGGTAGTTTCACGAGAAGGGGGTTCCCGGTGGACGGCGTTCACCCCGCAGGAAAGGAAGCGTGGTGTGATGCTATCGAAGACAGCACAATTCTCCAGCCTTTGCCACAATACAAACACCTTTGACAAAGGTCTGTCATCATTTTAATTCATATCACATTGGTTTCCACAAAAAAGTTTTCTTGTAAGTCAGTATGTGGATTCCCCCGCTTATCGATGCCAGCGCAGATGTCATATTTCTTCACTTCTCGGCACGGTTTTGAACCCAGGGCCCTGTCCCTACCGAGCAATTTACAGAACCTAAGTAATAAAGCCATAACTTTTTGCCCATTAATGACTGGACAACAGACAATGTGTTTTGAAACTTTGCAAAGCCACCACGTGTCAGGTGACGAGGTGGCAGGCTGGACGGCTCCGGCATCGATCGCCCCCTTCGCAGTGTGAATGCTGTTCAACCGGTGCTGATAATGAATTGCCATTGGCTAGTAAAGTCAGACGTGCTATGATGTACTCTCAGTGAGGCTAACCTGATGTGTGTCACTGTTGAGGTGCAGTGACACCATGTACTCTCTCTCTCTCATTCGAGTGCAGCCTGTGGCTGCTGGTTGCATCATTGGTTGGGACGCGGCTATGCCGCTGATGCAGTGTTCCCCTTACCAGTACAACTGGTACTCATTTTGCCGACCTCGGAAGGATGACAGGCTGAGTCAACCTCCTGCTGTATTAACTCAGGACCCTAGGATCCCAAACCCACCACCCTAACCACTAAGCCAACACCAGGCTACGCACCATGTCCTTATTGTTGATGCTTCTTCATGAAGCAACGAGTTGCTGCCATTTTTCCTCCCAATGTCTCAATGCTCTTTTCTGGGGAGGATACCAATGGGCAGCAAGAAAAAAAGAAAAAACAACAGAAATATGATGTCGTTCGACCATCATTCCTTTTATCCATATTGCTTTTTTTTTTTCCTGCGAGTCCTGCTGTGCCAGGATACTTCGGAGCTACACTTCCTCATATCCACAGAGTTGCTCAGAGCCGGAACATCGACCTCACGACGCGACGACCGTACGACATGACGAGTCCGTGAGCAGATGTTCCGCTTGATCCAGCGATTATTTAATAAATGTAGCCATGATGACTCGAGAAACAAAATTCGTTTCACAGCCATGAGGATTAATTAATTGAGGCCTGCAGGGCCACAGCTTCACACTTCGGGCACGACGTGGTACGCTTGGAAAATTGGCAACCTCAACCGACTCAGTGCTGTTTTTCATGAGCTGGAAACCTTATATTCAGCATATATATATATATATATATATATATATATATATATATATATATATATATATATATATATATATATATATATATATATATATATATATATATATATTGTTGTGGTTACCAAATTCGCAAACCACCATTCAGGTCCCTTAGGTGAGGTATCTCGGTAAGTGCATGTGTAGTTAGGCCCAAACCCGTTGTCTAGTGGGAATACATGTCATTTATGCGAGCTGCGACTCTTCAGGATAGCCGTTTTTCTTTTACTATCTTTATTTTGGACCAACCGCCATGATTACCACCACAACCACAACGTCAACCACCAACCACAACGCCGCTTCACCACAACCGCCACGACCTTCACGTCACACCTCGCAACCGTAGCATCGCCACCGTTCTTGCGCCGCCTGTGGGTACCGGTGTTGGACTCGTGCAGGGCGCGCGCCGAACAGCGTGTACAAAATCACGGATTTTGTGCTTCAAAAACGGATCAAAAACGACACACGCCCACTTTTTGCCGTCCAATCGGTGAGCGAGGGGCGAATTGGCCCCGCCTCCAGGACGATCGATATATGCAAATTTGTGGATCAAAAAGCCTTCACGCCCACTTTTTCTCGGGCCAATGGGGAGCGAGGTGAAAGGTCAAAGGGAGGGGGTCAAAGGCGAAGCTACGGGGGGATAAAAGGACCGTGTTCGTCAGTCAGAGCAGAGTGGAAGTCTGGAGCCCGAAGCCTGCAGTAGCTGGAGAAGCTGAAGAGAGTCGAACAAGAGAGTCCAAAGAAGAGTCCAAAGAAGAGTCCAATGGGAGAGTCCAAAGAAGAGTCCAACGGGAGAGTCCAAAGAAGAGTCCAGAGTCGGAGAGTCCAGAGGCGGAGAGGCGGCAGCGGCGAAGGCAGACGAGGGGGTGCTCGCGTCGGTGCCGGGAGCTGCACGCCCGAGGGAGGCCGGCAGCGCGACCTGGCCAAGGTGGAGACGCACACCAGGGATAATAAAGATCCTCTATACCCCGAGCATCAGCAACCCCCTCCTGTTTCCCCCCGCGCTGAGATAGTGCGACCAAGGGGGCCCCTTTCCCACCCCCTGCCAGACACTGTCCGCGAGGTCCGCGGAGTTGGGGCGCCATCGCCGCTCCGCGTCTCATCACCAGACGGGTAGGCGCGACCCGGTCTCGGCCTCAGGCCCGCCTCATCCTTGAGGGTATTCTTTTCCTTGGTTTTGGGTATGTGTTGTCGGCGCCGTCTGTGAAGTAGAATTGTATAAGTGTTGCCGTGTGCTCGGTAGTCGGTATTAGCTCTGCATTGTGTTTTCGCTTTTATATTTGCTTTTTGTGTAAATGGAATTGTGTTTTCTTTTTTTTTGTGTGCTTTTGGTGGAATTGAATATGTGTGCTTCCCGTGTGCCGCGAATAAATGTGCTTTATTATTGAACTGTTCTCCCGCTTCGCTTCGTCTTTTTCTCCCATTGAATCCTCATCTTGCTTCACGTAAAGGGTTGGTAGTGGGCTGAATACGCCCGATAATTAATCAAACCGTCGAGGTCGACGATAACACCGCTCGGTTATTCTGATAGTACGGAACGGGTCGCTTAAGTGGCCCGTGTCCGAAGTCGACCTGCGGCGAGGTGCGATCGCCCGGTCTACCCTCCGCGTGGGTACTTAGGTAGGTCGAATTTGGCGAGCAACCCTATCCCACGCGGGGGCTGATTGGCTCGATCGCGGTGAGACCGAAAGGTCCACCCGTGACTGGTTCCCGGCGTTAGTCCGAGAGGGTCACGACTGGATTGTCCGTCCAGTGGGCGACGTGCCGCGATTCGAGTTACGTGGCCGTCAGCACGCCGGCGGGCGCGAATACCGCAACACTGGTGTCAGGTCGTGCGATACAAATTCATCGCCCTCCTCGCGGCACTGGTATCGGAGAACAGGAAAACGGGCTCTCCTGTCTCCGGCTAAATTCACGGGAATCGGTCCAGGGGTGAGAGAAGCGACCCCCGATTCCCTCCAAATTACGAGCGAGCAAATTAACCCTTCACGAGAAGCAAGATGGCGTCTCAAGGCGAGCGGGAGCCGGGGGTATTAGAAATGGATGTAGAATGTGTAGAATCCATGGCTCAGGATGAAATCCCCGTGCAGGAAATGTTGATTGTGCAGGAACACGGACTCGCCCAACTGAACCCAGAGCCCGAAATGGGTGCGGCAGCGGCCGCAGTGTATGACACCTCCCCCCCCCTCTCCACCAAAACCCTTCCCCAACCCTTGCCGAAACGACTCAGCTGAGTGCATCCAACATGGCCCAGCTATGCGCCATGCTGGCGGCAATGAACACCAAGATGAATGCGAAAATGATCGAAAAAATGGATGCAAATACAAACGAAATGAAAGGCATGAACAAACAAATGATCGAAAAAATGGATGCGAATATGAAAAACGAAATGAAAGGCATGAACGAAAAGATGGATACAAATACAAATGAAATGAAAAACGAAATGAACAAGCAAATAAACGGAATGGAAGCAAAAATGAAGGAAGAAATGAAAAAGTTCCGGGGTGAGACGCAGAACATGGGCCGATGCCTGCAGGCGGGCATGAAGGCCGTGAGCAGGGAACTTAAAATGGCAACTCCACGTGTGGGAGCAAACGAGCTGGAAGGGGGGGCAGCGGCTGACAGGCCCGCGGTGGAGGCGGGTAAGAAAATAATTCGGGAGACAAGAGACGAGGTGAAAGTAATTGGGAGGGAGAGAAAAGAACAATTAATACGGAAAGCAAGGATGAGGTACGCGGAGATCGTGAAAGAGCAAGGAGTGAAAAACAGGGAAGGACGGGAGCGACTTAAAGAGAAAGCAAGGTTGACCTACATAAAGATAAGGGAAAGACGCCAGAAAGAAGCAGAGACCAATAAACACGATGAAGACGGGGTAAGTGACGCACACACACACACACAGAGGTAGTGGAGGATAATGGGGGTGAGCTGGCGGACTGGGTAGAGACCCAGTGCGAGCACCTGGATGGCCTCCTCCAGGAACGAGGGGAAGGAGTATGCCCCCTTGAGGCAAGTCACGACCAGGTGAGTTCGGTCGTGCTTTGCGAGATTGAGGGGAGGAGTGCTGCGAACGGGTGCACGGAGAGCTTGGGGGGTGTAGAGGCCCCGGAGACCCTTGTGGGGACACAAATCCCCAGTGTGGTTGTCCCTGTGTGTGTGGTGCAAGGTGTGAGTGCGTCCCCGTGTGTGGAAGCGACCCCGTGTGTGAGTGGTGTGGTGGCGATGGTGCCGGAGTACGTGCTTCCCAGCACGCCGTGCGTGGGTGAGGCACCGTGTGTGAGTGAGGCCGTGTGTGTGAGTGAAACGGCCAGTGTGAGTGAGGCACCGCGGGTTAGTTCCCCCGCGTGTGTGGATGAAACGGCCAGTGTGGATGAGGCACGGAGTGCGAGTGAGGCACCGCGGGTGAGTGCCCCCGCGTGTGTGAGTGAGGCACGGAGTATGGATGAGACACCGCGGTTGAGTGCCCCCGCGTGTGTGGATGAGGAACCGCGGTTAAGTGCCCCCGCGTGTATGAGTGAGGCACGGTGTGTGGATGAGGCACAGCGGTTGAGTGCCCCCGCGTGTGTGGATGAGGCACCGCGGTTGAGTGCCCCCGCGTGTGTGGATGAGGCACCGCGGGTGAGTGCCCCCGCACGCGTGAGTGAACGGCCGTGTGCAAGGTCGCTGTGTGCAAGGGAGACCGTGTGTGTGAGAGAGCGGTATGTGAGGGAGATGTCGGTTGGCATGCGGGAGCACGCAGCCGCATCTCCCGGTGTGAATGTAATGGAGTGGACTGTGTGCGTCGTAACACGCAGGTATGCGTGTGTGGAATGGAGACGGCGACAGAGGAGAGAAAGCCGAGTAGCGGCTGTAGTTGTTTCGGGGACCGTGCCGGGTTCGCCCAGCAGTGAGCACGAGGTTCGTGCTGTGCAACGCACGAGACCGCCACGTGCTCGCTTGCGAGAGTGAAGTCCCGGTCCGGAAACGCACGCGGTGGATTTGCCGATCCCGCGGACGGACAAAGTTTAGGCAGGTAAATGGATTTGGACCGGACGGGTTCTCCGCGCGATCGTGTGTGTTAAGCTCCAACGGGCAAAGCACGTGTGTTCGCGTGGGGAACCCCTCGAGACGTGGGGCTTGTGTTTTTTTTTTGCGCACGGTGACGTCATGGCTGCACGTGGGGTTGGAATCCGGCAGGAGGGGTATCTCTGCCGGATGGTCCCGTCCAAGGAGGGACGAGGAACACGTGCAGCTGCATGACGTCACGGCCAGGTGCAAAGTGCGCGAGCTCTGAGTTGCCGCGCAGGTGCTGCGCATGGGAAGAAAAAAAAAAAAAAGGAGAAGCAAGCCTCACTTTCGGGTACACAGGATTCCTGGGCAAGGGGTGGAAGACCCCCTTACCTGGGCACAGGATGGAAACTAGTTAGGGGGAAGGGTTAGCTTAGTTAGACCGACTTCATGGGGCAGGGGTCAGTCCTCATGGAGTCCGTGGAATGGATTAGTTAGAGGGATTGTAGCCAGATTTAGGTTGGGTAAATAATTTTTTGGGACATTTGAGTTAGACAGTGACAGACAGTGAATGTGTAGAGGGGACGTAGCTTAGCTACGTAGTGTTAAATGGAACGTGCTGTAGTTTAAGGGACGACGTGGGAGCACGAGTTAGTTAGGGGATGTAGTTAGGAGGATGGCAGAGTTCAGCGGTGTGTGTGTTGAAGAGTTGGTGAGTTATGAGGTGAAGACATGATGAGTGAGTGAGGCCAGCGGGTCTGTGTGAATGGAGCGAATGGGGAATGCATGGTGCGATGAGTGATTGGGGGGAGGAGTGACTCCCGCCCAAGGGACCCCGGGGTCAGTGTAAAGTGAGTTAGGGGGTTAGTCAAATTGAAAAATGGAGGTCGTTTTGTTGTTGGTGGGAAAGTAGGCTCGAGACCCATTTGGAGGGGTGCAGGAGCCCTGTTGACGGGCTTGGGAGCGTGGCTGCGAAAGGTGAGTATCGCTGAGTGGGTACCCCGGGCACCAGGCTAGTCGGCCGCGGTAGGCCATGGGCCCATGGGGGGCCGGGATAGAGTAGTGGGCACGGGTGCGCCTGCTTGGTGCGGGGGCCCGGGGCGCCATTAGCCGCGTGGGCAGTGTTGTGGGCACGGGTGACCCTCGGAAAGGGGCCCGGGAAGCCGGCCTGCCACGTGTGCGTTTCAGGGGAGGTGCCATGGGGGGCACTCCCCGGTGTTAGGGAGCTGGTAGGCTCGGAGGCAGTGTAGTGCCCGGGGGTGCCATAGCGGGAGATTCGGCAGAGGGTCGTGCCGCCAAAGGGAGCCACGTGTCCCAGCCAGGAGACCGTGTGAGGGCACGGAGAGAAAATTGGGGGGCGAGGCCCGAAATTGTGAGGACACCAACACAGGCGACGGGAATCTGGGTTTATAGAACCAATAGTTTAAGCGAGAGGCGCTTGTTGAAAGCCCCGGGGTAGTTTAACAGTTAAATGGATAGGGTAGATTAGGAGATGTACCCCTCCGCACCATCCATCCCCTCGCTGTCGTTGTGGGCCGCTGGACCCACTTTGGGTTAGATCGCCGAACTCTGGGGAGGCCATTCTGAGGCTTCGTTGGGCCTCGACACAGGACGTTAGCTCTCCCTTATTCCCCTCCGGGAAGGGAACGTAGGGGTTGGGAGTAGGCTAGGTGACAGGATAGGTTAGCCGAACAAGGACGATAAAGGGGGTTAGGGGACGATTTATAGTGGGGGAGTAAAAATAAAAACAACAGAAAAAAATTAAGTTGGGGCTAAATTGGGGTTTAACAAATTAAGGGAGTGGGTATGTACAGTGACAGGCAAAGGCGATAGGTGGGAGGGAGACAGGTAGGTAGGTCCGAGCCCGCCTTCCAAGTGGCCAGCACCACCGCACTCCCTCCACCAACCTTCACTGAACGGCAAAGGCTGGCCAACTTCATCGGCTGGCCGTGTTTTGCTTCAAGGCGGAGGCCGGCCAACTTCATCGGCAGCTGGGTGCTGCAAGGCCTGTGCCGGCCAGTTCATCTGCTGGCTGTTTTTCTTCGAGGCCTGTGCCGGCCAGTTCGTCTGCCGGCTGTGTTTGCCTGCAGCGGCCTTCTTCTGCGGGCTGTGTTTGCCTGCTGCCTTTGCCATGCCATGCCCACTGCCCACGTTCACCAGCCCCGTTCAATTTTTGCTTTGCCCCCCCCCCCTGTTCATTTCCATGTGCGCCAGGATCAAGGCAACAGTTTGCAAGCTGCGAGAACTGCCCTGTTGGCAGCTACAACACGGGCCTGCAGTGGCGGCCCGTGCACCGTGTTTGTGTCCATGCATCCATTCGTTGTGCTCATTGCGTGTGCCACTTGAGCTGGCACGGAGACTGCGTTTGTGCAGCCCATGCACCGTTGTGGTTCACTGCATTCAGTTCAAACCGTTCATGCATCCATTCGTTGTGCTCATTGCGTGTGCCGCTTGAGCTGGCACGGAGACTACGTTTGTGCAGCCCATGCACCGTTGTGGTTCACTGCGTTCAGTTCAAAAAGGGAAGGCCTTGGACTGCGTGTGAGCAGCCAGACACGTTCCCTGTCACCTGCATTGTTTTGAGCCAGAGACTGCATGCGAGCAGCCTGGCTCCCTGCTAACTGCTTTTCTTTGCAGAGTTCAGTGATCCTGGGCCATGGTTTAGTGTAAAATTTGTAAGTTAAGGTAAGATGTACTGTAAATATGAGTGCGCCCCCGGCATGTATGTCTTAGCGCCGGCAATTTTATTTAAGTCGTCCGTATGAGTGAGTTTGTTTAGATAGTTACGCAGCCCTCAGGTTATTTATTTTGGGGACACGAATACCATGAATGTCGCACTCAGGGATCCGTAGGTAAAATGTACTAGGGGAAAACTACACATGATGGCACACGAAAATTTGACGACTCGGGACGAGTCTGTAAAAAGGGGAGGGGGTAGTGTTGTGGTTACCAAATTCGCAAACCACCATTCAGGTCCCTTAGGTGAGGTATCTCGGTAAGTGCATGTGTAGTTAGGCCCAAACCCGTTGTCTAGTGGGAATACATGTCATTTATGCGAGCTGCGACTCTTCAGGATAGCCGTTTTTCTTTTACTATCTTTATTTTGGACCAACCGCCATGATTACCACCACAACCACAACGTCAACCACCAACCACAACGCCGCTTCACCACAACCGCCACGACCTTCACGTCACACCTCGCAACCGTAGCATCGCCACCGTTCTTGCCCCGCTGTGGGTACCGGTGTTGGACTCGTGCAGAGCGCGCGTCGAACAGCGTGTACAAAATCACGGATTTTGTGCTTCAAAAACGGATCAAAAACGACACACGCCCACTTTTTGCCGTCCAATCGGTGAGCGAGGGGCGAATTGGCCCCGCCTCCAGGACGATCGATATATGCAAATTTGTGGATCAAAAAGCCTTCACGCCCACTTTTTCTCGGGCCAATGGGGAGCGAGGTGAAAGGTCAAAGGGAGGGGGTCAAAGGCGAAGCTACGGGGGGATAAAAGGACCGTGTTCGTCAGTCAGAGCAGAGTGGAAGTCTGGAGCCCGAAGCCTGCAGTAGCTGGAGAAGCTGAAGAGAGTCGAACAAGAGAGTCCAAAGAAGAGTCCAAAGAAGAGTCCAACGGGAGAGTCCAAAGAAGAGTCCAACGGGAGAGTCCAAAGAAGAGTCCAGAGTCGGAGAGTCCAGAGGCGGAGAGGCGGCAGCGGCGAAGGCAGACGAGGGGGTGCTCGCGTCGGTGCCGGGAGCTGCACGCCCGAGGGAGGCCGGCAGCGCGACCTGGCCGAGGTGGAGACGCACACCAGGGATAATAAAGATCCTCTATACCCCGAGCATCAGCAACCCCCTCCTGTTTCCCCCCGCGCTGAGATAGTGCGACCAAGGGGGCCCCTTTCCCACCCCCTGCCAGACACTGTCCGCGAGGTCCGCGGAGTTGGGGCGCCATCGCCGCTCTGCGTCTCATCACCAGACGGGTAGGCGCGACCCGGTCTCGGCCTCAGGCCCGCCTCATCCTTGAGGGTATTCTTTTCCTTGGTTTTGGGTATGTGTTGTCGGCGCCGTCTGTGAAGTAGAATTGTATAAGTGTTGCCGTGTGCTCGGTAGTCGGTATTAGCTCTGCATTGTGTTTTCGCTTTTATATTTGCTTTTTGTGTAAATGGAATTGTGTTTTCTTTTTTTGTGTGCTTTTGGTGGAATTGAATATGTGTGCTTCCCGTGTGCCGCGAATAAATGTGCTTTATTATTGAACTGTTCTCCCGCTTCGCTTCGTCTTTTTCTCCCATTGAATCCTCATCTTGCTTCACGTAAAGGGTTGGTAGTGGGCTGAATACGCCCGATAATTAATCAAACCGTCGAGGTCGACGATAACACCGCTCGGTTATTCTGATAGTACGGAACGGGTCGCTTAAGTGGCCCGTGTCCGAAGTCGACCTGCGGCGAGGTGCGATCGCCCGGTCTACCCTCCGCGTGGGTACTTAGGTAGGTCGAATTTGGCGAGCAACCCTATCCCACGCGGGGGCTGATTGGCTCGATCGCGGTGAGACCGAAAGGTCCACCCGTGACTGGTTCCCGGCGTTAGTCCGAGAGGGTCACGACTGGATTGTCCGTCCGGTGGGCGACGTGCCGCGATTCGAGTTACGTGGCCGTCAGCACGCCGGCGGGCGCGAATACCGCAACAATATATATATATATATATATATATATATATATATATATATATATATATATATATATATATATATATATATATATATATATATATATATATATATAGTGTCGTGAAAGTAATAATTCACAAAACCAGACGTCATGCTATAAGTGGATAATTGTGCAACGCATGACCGGTTGCTCTTGGTGTCCTCGCTCTCAGCATCCAGGTCCGATTTGCATCACTTTGCGACTAGAATTCTAGTGGACAAAATTTCAGCAACAGTATCCTGTTGAAGGACTGACTAGACACGAGCTCAGACTCGTGATGGAATTACATCTGACCGCAAATTATTGTCATCTTCGTACCTTGATGTACTATTGAGTACACCGTTCAGGTACTTTACACGAGGTGTTCAACGGTGGAAAGCCGCACGTTCGCACACTGTTTCTCCACAAGTATTCGGCAATCAAACCATCCAATGCACTTCCCTGGGAAAGCCCTGGAAGAGGAGCACTCCATCAAACTCCTGGCATCACTGTGTGCCGTAACCTTTCACGGGAGGATCATACGGCAGAAAAGGTCAGTCGCTGTCTGGCAATGGCTTCACGCTCTGGGTTGGTGTTCCTGATTATACCCACTCGCTCCTCTTGAGGCGGTCAAAACAAGACCCTCCGCACGATTGTGATCCCAAGGCAGGAAGGAGGCAGATTCCCAAGGACCGTCACTCTCCCATCAGTGGCAAGTTGGTGGGCTGTTTGTTTTATGCAGGACAACATCTGATCTTGCTCCTCTTGACCTCCTACCTCTGTCAAACTCAAGCCATCGCCGGTCTTTTACGTGTGCTCAACCATACACATCCATGATCTCTCTACATTCGCTGATTCTTTCCCATTGCTACTCGTTTTTGGATTCTTCCTTCTTTCTAACTTGTGTTTGTCCACCTCCTCCCAGTACCCTTTGGTAGTTTGTGAACCGGCTGCCCTTTGTCTTTTGGCTCCTGCATGAGGCCAGTCGCCGTTACCTTGAGTTTTAAAGGAAACGGTTGGCCATTGTGTGTTGGAACCCTGGGTTGGAATCCCAAAGCCTTAAATTTTTTGGAATTGGAATTGGAATAAATTGGAATCTCTTAAATTTCTCTCCTGGCAATGCAAAGGCAAGCTAAGCATTACAAGGATTACCAGGAAATTATGCGCAGGAGGAGGCCATTCGGCCCATCATGCCTGCGCCACACCAATACCAGATTTAATAAATCCGTCAATACTCCTTCTCTTCATGCGCAGCCTTTGGCTGCTGGTTGCATCATTGGTTAGGGGCGCGGATATTCCGCTGATGCAGTGCCCCTATTACCAGTGGATTCTTGGCCAGGGAAACTGATTACATGAGCACTCACTCTCCAAGATCACACAATGTTACCTTCGTTACATGTCTCACACATATCTTACGCTGATTCACCATGGCGGTGTCCTTCATGCATTTCATTTCTCAGCTTAATGTTCAAAAAGGTAAGCATACTCGGTGTCATGAAATCTTCAGGAATTACAGAGCCATTATGAGATATTTTGAAACATGCGCAAGTCATTGTTGAGCTGCTTATCTATAAAGGTTGCTCATCAGATATCAAATTAACACAAAGCTTGTCATCTACAGAACATGCATGAGTCATTTAACAAAATTATTTTAAAAAAAATACATAACTATCAAGAATGGCACTCGGTCTCCACCAGGATAAATAGATTCTGTTTTGTATCCCACTGATAGGCCGGATCTGGATCCGGACCTGAACCAAAATCGAACCATCTTCTTCTTGTCAACGAACCAACTCACTACCAAGTTTTGTCATAACTCGTCCACAGCTTTTTAACATATCATGCCATGTATCGTTTTTGGCCTCATCTCTCTCAAGGACGAAGAAACTCTTTCTTTATCTATCTCTCGAAGGAGAAGTGAATTCTTGCAGGAAGTTTTGTGGAAGGCTCACTCGGCTGCGACTGGATGGGTTTGAGGGTAGAGGAGTAGCCGCTAAACCCCAAATCCTGTCCAGGTTCCTCCGGATGACTCAATCTTTGCTCTTTGCTTCTTCGGGTTCCCTCTGATGACCCCCAATGCAGTATTTGCTCTTCCGTTTGATTTAAAAAATCAAAAACTGTCGTATCCAGATCCGGATTCGGATTCGGATTTCCACCAAAATCCAAACAATTTGTCTTTGTCACACACCCAACTTGTCCACTAAGTTTCGTCCAAATCCATCCATAACTTTTTGAGATATCCTGCTCACAGGCAGACAAACAGACAGACAGACAGACAAGCAGGGAGGCGACATGGGTGGTCGCTATATTGGGTCGCCAAAATAGGTGACCCTTATTGTCAGTAATTCTGTCTGTTTGTTTGGATGTTTGTTCGTTTGTCATCAGCATAATTGGTAGTAAACGTGGGCGGATTTTGACCAAACTCGGGTGGTAGGTACATCTTATGACCTAGTGCTTTGGAAATTGTGATGGTTGCTAGGGACGCTTTGGTTCCCTAGCAACAACCGAAAAACCTTCAAAATCGGTACCGTTCACGTAAAATCAATTCCGAAAGCCATTATCCCACGTAGGGTTATGAAATTTGGCACGAATGATCTACAGGTGATGCTCTATCAAATATATTCCGGTTTTTGTGATATATGGAATACTTTACCCGCAGCGCCCCCTACAATTAGGGTATGCGCGAAAATTGGCAAAAATTTAACACTCCCTAGCGACCAGGTGAGTGCATCGATACGAATGAAACTTTGCAGGTTCATGGCACTCAATGAGTACTACAACTTTGCCTCAGGACATATTGACCGATTTCGCTTAGGTCAGGGGTCAAAGGTCGATTCATGCAAAAATCGATAATATGCGAGAGCTGGAGGTGTCTTCGCGCCAAATGCTACTCCTCCTAGGGTTATCATCGGATGGTCATGAAAATTCACCACTAATCGTCTGGAATACATTGTGCACAAACGTTCGAGCCGGATTTTCGATTTAGATCTTTGATCACCCACAGCACCCCCTCGAACTTTGGGGCTTTCCGATCTCAAAACGCATTTTGGGTACTTTTCATTCAAATGGATACCGAGTAGTTATCAGTAGATGGAACTGGATGAGATTTGATATGCATAATCTTAAGGTGATTCCCTATCTGCTATATGACATCCATTTTGCTCTATATCTTATAGTTTCTATGCTTCGGCGACCCATTGCTGCCTACCGGCTTGTAATTGCATACTTGTCATACAGTTGACGAATCGGGCTGAAATTTTTTGACAAAGAGGTTGATTATAGTGCGCATAAAAGCGCAGAAGCTGATTTTTGATTTTCGAATTTTTTTTGGGGGGGGGGGATTTTTTCAAAAATTTCAAAGTGCAGTTCAAAAGCATACAACTAGATCCTGGTATGAACCTACTAGTCAAGTTTCATCAAAATCAGTTGACTCCTCTGGCCTCCAGAGCTGTCCATTACATACAAACAAACAGACGGAAAACCTGAGAATAACGGTAGTCTGTTAGACATTTATAAATGATTTATAAATAACCAACAAACAAACAAACAAACAAACAAACATGGGTGAAAACATAATCTCCGTCCATCTTCGGTGGCGGAGATAACTATTTGTAATATTCACAGATGATTCGAGCGATATTTAAATTAAATAAATATTTTTTTTAATATAAAGTGGCCTGTGAAGGGTAATTTACACTCATTCTACGTGCTCGGTGCAATGATGATTTTGAACCCAAGTTGGAACGAATATGAGAATGCAAAGTGAAAAATGAGAGTCAGGGAGTGTGAAGCGAGAAAAAAAGAAGAAACTGAGATCGAGGAAGGCAATATGGAGGGAGGCATACACCATTCTGAACAACCTGAAAAAGTTCTGAGACTGGGAGGTCGACCGTTCGATTCCGACCCTTACCGAGTCGTACCAAATGTATGTTTTTAAATCCTCGATCGAGGCTCAGCATTTAGAGAGGAGAGAGCACGGACAAACCCTGTGAGTTGGCATATTCATTGGGAGGAGGAAATCCTTCAATTTCCGCTCAGAGTGCGGAGAAAAAAAGCGACAAAAAAAGATGGCGTCGCCAGTACCCAGAATGCACCAGGAAGTTATGTCGCTTCCCCTTAGCTCAGCGGCGGTAGTTGCCTGAAGTCCAGCCTGGTGTTTCCTCATGTATTAGTGTGCATGCGAGTGTGATCCGGGTCGCAGCACCTCCACGAGCCTTCGGCCCCGTACAACTAAAGGTAAGTATCCATTCGCGTCCATGTGAGTAGTTTGCACGTGGAACGACGGTCTCCATTTGATCTCATTCATCTACACTTCCCATCCCAACAATGGTTTCCAAAACACATTCATTTATAAATGATGGATTTTCGAGAGACTCGTGTGCGCGAGGGTGGATGATCGCCGCTTCATCCTCCACGGAGTTGCGGGTGAAGAATGGCATTCCATTCAATGCGGCCGTCTTCACCATCCTTGGGCGAACGCGGCATAAAATTTGCCTTGGCTTTCCCGAAAAAAATACAATCTCCATTTGGTATTGACCAGGCACTGCAACTCCGCTGTCAAAAACAAATTCCTGCTCAGGAACAGTCACTGTTTGATGAAGTGAAATATGTGTATATATATATATATATATATATATATATATATATATATATATATATATATATATATATATATATATATATATATATATATATATATATATATATGTGTGTGTATATTATTGATCCTCATGATGGAATTTCATGGCTCAACGTTTCTGAGTCGGTGGAGGGAATATGTACAAAGGGGAGAGGAGAAAAAAGCCATCTCCTTAACTTGTTATTTTTACGTTGATGTTGAAGCTCGTGGGAGAGCAGAATAATGGGGCGGGGAGGGTGGGGGGCAGGAAGGAGGAGGATGGAGCAAAACGGGTTAAATGGGACAAAGGGAAAACGAACGCCGCAGCAACAAACGTTCGCATCACAGCACAAGGAGAGGAATCGCAGGGGAAGGGTGGGAACAAGGTCTCAGCAGATGTGGTGAAGCTCAGGAGTGGAAATGGGAGAAACCACAAGGTGCCTCTAGGTCTCAGACTTGAAACACCGAAGGGAAGAACTTGAGACAACGGAGTCAGGAAGAAAGTTTCACGGGTGAGAAAACAGAAATGTGAAAGAATGGAGGTGAGCATCCGGTTTATCCTTGGCAAGGGAAACGAGGAGACGGTTTATTTGGCAAAGCATGTGCGATCTGGAGGATCAGGAGCTGGACGGAGAGGCGAGAGGGCAGGAAATTGCAAGACCAGCATAGAGCCAGGAATAAAAACAAAAAAACGACACGGCTTCCAACCTGAACACGGCAACAAAGAAGCGGACTCTGATACTCAGCTTCCGGATGCGGCTTTCCAACGATACGGAGGGTTTTGGATTCAAGGGCCTCAATCAAGATGGGCAGTGGAGTTGGGAAGGAGTAGCACCGGTCCACAGTGGGTTGCTATGACGATTCACGACACACCGGATTAAGGCTTCATCCATCCGCCGTTATATGCTGATGACAGCAGAGGATGGACTGGGCCCCGTGAAGAATTCTGAGACCTTTCCCTTCCACCCACTTTCACCATTTTCCTCCTTTTTCCATCTTATTCATCATCTTTCTGTTCTCCCTTTTTCCTCTCCTTCCTTTTCCCACCCTCCCTTCCCTCGTTTTATCCTGTCCATTTCGACCCCCTACTTCTTGTATAACACACTACAAAAGGAAATCAAATCAATACAAATAAACCAAAATCCGCTTTGCTAATTCCCACCTCACCCGTTCCGCGTCATAATCGTACGATGAAATATTCCAAAAGTGACGCCTGGCTGTTCAGGACAGCAAGCACAGCCGTCAGGAGAGGCATAATTGGAAGATTGCTGGTGGATAGAGAGAAAGATCTTTTTTCAATGCCACCCGACTTGGTCACAATTACCATCCCACACATTCTTGGGCGGTCCCACTTCGGCTCGTTAATGCGAGAGGCCTTTGTGACACAGACCATCTATAGAAGTCCACTTTCCCCCACTCAAACAACCCTGTCCAACCCCGAAGCAGATGTTGTGTAATTAATTGTATACTAGCCCAAGGTCCTAATGTAATTTCACCCACATTTGTCCAACTTGTTTCTTCGTGACCGTTCCACCGCCCACGCACGAGGTGTAAAAGTTTAAAGTCTTTGTTCATGTTGTGTGGAGTTTGGTGTTCTATTTTTGTTGCACACATTACAGCCGCACTGGTTTTTATTCTTGATGCCTTCGTTCAGCTTATTAGCGCACCATTGGTACCGCCGTTTGAGATTTTCAGCACTGAAGAGGTCACAAGTTCAACTTGTTATGAACGTCTACCAATTCCGAGGTGTAGCCTGACTACGGCAGCACGGATCCCTTGAGCTTCTACCTCACCTGCTTCAAGTTTGGAAAGACAGAAAGTACAATCAGGTGTGAGAAATGTGCGGCAAATCTATGGATGTATTTATATATTTAGACAAAGTCTAGGCTCGTACTGGGCGTAGTGGCGTGCGCCTGTAATCCGGCTACTCGGAGGCTTGGGTTGGAGGATCGCTTGAGGACGCGGGCTCTGTGCTGGGCCGCGCTATGAGAGGGTGTAGGGCAGCCCGGAATCATGGTGAAACCCCATCCTTATCCCTGTGTCGTAAGAGGCGACCAGGGTTGCGTCAGGAAGGGCATCCGGCGTAAAACATGTGCCAAATCAGTATGCGGATCATAACGGATGATCCGCTGTGGCGACCCCTAAAGGGAGCAGCCGAAAGACGAACAACAACAACCAACAAAGTCTAGGCTCGTGTGGGAGCGAGGACATAGAACTGATCGGGAGGTAACAAAAAAAAAGAACAACAGCAGGAAGAGAGGGGGGAAAGACACGAATAGCAGGGATGAAGGACAAAATGGAGGGAAAACTTGGAGAAACAAGGGATGTGTGGAAGATTGAGGGTTATGGTAGGACACGCGAGGTGGATAATGTGGATACAGAAGTCAACTCTCAGGAAGGAAAAACTGGAAGCTCATGGAGAGTTAACGGGGGGGGTAGAAAAGATAATGCTTTTGGATGGGGGATGATCTGAGATGGTGGTGAACAGTGGACTTGAAGACCTGGAGGGAAGAATGAAAATGAAGAGAATGTAGAAGTTGGTTCCCCATGTGAGAGAAAAAAGAGGAATGAATGAGTGGAGGTGAGCAGTGATCCTAGAAGTTTCACCAAAAGGGAGGTACTGGTGGACTGTGTGTGCCCTGTAGAAACCTGGAGGGTGAGGAGGGATGGGGAAGGGGGACAAATCACGGAAAGAACAGAGTGTGGAAAACCAGAGAGGAGGTGGTAGAATACAAAGAGACCACTGCCCTGTCTGTGAAGTGAAAGTGATCGTCCCATACACTCAGCTACATTGTGGGAGAGTCCATTGATCTTAAAGGTCTTGGTTTCCATGGCGTTGAGCTGAGCAAGGTGTGACATAGGGCTTCCAGAAGAGAAGGGAGAGCAGTACTCCATGAAGTTGCAGATGAAGGTCTTGTAGGTGGGTAGAAGTTCAGGTGTGCCAAGGAAGGACTTTGTACGATGGAGGATGCCCAATTGGCGGCTGGCTTTGGAGGTCAAATTTGAAATATGGTTTTGCCTAACAAAGATCATGGCTGATAGTGAGACCCAGGAGTTTGAGTGATTGACCCTCTCAAGATGATTGCTAAGAAAGGAGATGGGGGGGTTTCCCAGGTAGACCTCTCAGAGAGAAAATGAAAAAGAGAGAAAGAGAGAAAGAGATAAATATTTGTCTGGATTAAAAGACATCTTCCAAGTGTTTGACCAGCGTGTGATTTTTTTTTTTCAAGGCTGTAGCCTCAGGCTTGAAAAGGGGAAAGAGGCTTCAGCCTGTATGTCTGAAGGATGAGGGATCTCATGGCAGAAGGTGGAGTCATCAGCAAATGTATAAAGAGGATCTTCCAGGGAGTCAGAGAGGTCATTGATAAAGATCAGGAATAGGACTGATCAAGAATAGGGGAACAGTTTACGTTTTGTATCCCACTGATAGGTCGGATCTGGATTGTATTGGGATGTGAACCAAAATCGAATCGGCTTGTTCTTCTCATCTAACCAACTCATCCACCGAGTTTTATCATAATCCGTCCAAAGCGTTTTGAGATATCATACTATATATCGTTTTTGGCCCCATCTCTCAATGGTGATGAATCACTTTAAGGATTTTAAAAAAATTCTCGGTTCCGGATCTTCACTAGAATCAAATCGATTCGCCCGTGACGTACACCAAATCTGTCCACCAAATTTTGTCCGAATCCGTCCGCAACTTTTTGAGATATCCTGCTCACAGACAGACGGGTGAAAACATAACTTCCAGCCACCCTCGGTCACGGAGGTAATTAGCTCATGGCACTGAGCACATGTTGCCCGCTATAAACCAAGACAAGTAGATTACCATCCCATGGACAGGTGGTGGTGGTCTGCTCTGTAGTCGGGACATGAGAGCACTGAACCAATCATGTTCGGTGATGTACCTCGGGCTGCATAACTAATACTCGGCGGCCTCAGCTTCACTTTTTAACCCCCCCCCCCCCCCTAATTTGTGCTCATTCGCTCTTGATAGCGAGCTAGAAAGTATAACAATCCAGAGCCGTGTATCCCAAGTACAAAAAAGCTGAGTTTTGTGGACTGTTGATGCTTGGTCGAGGAGGAGATAATAAACACTTCACTCCATTATAGTATACATGTTCATGGTGTGGATTTCCAGACTTTGACTCAAGATATTTTCCTCCAACATGGATTTGAGGTTATCCACTGGGCATGTCCTCTGAGCGTGATAAGGATGAGATGTGCAATTAATAGTTTCTGCTGTGAGAATTGGTACATGTAGCAAGTGCGTTACAATAATGTTTTGAGGGTTAACGCTAAACTGAAATAGATTTGGAGGAAACCGGACGTCCTTGAGGCATTCTGTGCTTACCACCACCATTTCCGCACAGACTAATGGACCCAAGCCATCTCGATTAGATAGGCCTCTAGCTAGGCCGCAATGATCTTTCGGTAATAAAGGTGCTTCACATGAGTCTTTACGCATAAATTGCGTCCCATTGGCTGTCCAATTTCTCTCGCCGACAGATTATATGTGAACTGTGCATGGATAATTGTTTATAACAAATATTGGGGGCTCGGATGTGATTTCTCCTAGGCACGGCTTCAATTGTGATGTGCGATATTACCCCAGACACCCTTATGGCCCAATTGTGACCTTCACGTGACGCATAACCCTAATTTGAATGGTTGTGAGCATCGTTTTATACTTGGCCGAGGGAAATTTGGGGGAAAAAAAGTTGGAGGTGTATTTGCTAAGCATTTACACATGGGCGGTGTATATGTTAAACAGCGTTGGTGTGCATACCTACCGGAAGTTAAAAAAAATTATAACCACAAATTAATCAGTCAATTCTGTCCGATGATAAAGTGGTGCCGGGACATCTCATTCGGGTTGATTGGAGCTGTTGGCAGTAACAATAATAATAATAATAATAATAATAATAATAATAATAATAATAGTAACAATAATAAGGACAAGCCAGTAGGCGGCGATGGGTCGCCGAGCATGGAAACTATAAGATATAGAGCAAAATGGATGTCATATAGCGGATAGGGAATCACCTTAAGATTATGCATATCAAATCTCATCCAGTTCCATCTACTGATAACTACTCGGTATCCATTTGAATGAAAAGTACCGAAAATGCGGTTTGAAATCGGAAATCCCCAAAGTTCGAGGGGGTGCTGTGGGTGAACAAAGATCGAAATCGAAAATCCGGCTCGATTGTTTGTGCACAATGTATTCCAGACGATTAGTGTGAATTTTCATGACCATCCGACCATAACCCTCGGAGGAGTAGCATTTGGAGCGAAGGCACCTCCAGCTCTCGCATATTATCGATTTTTGCACTAATTGACCTTTGACCCCTGACCTAAGCGAAATCGGTCAATATGTCCTGAGGCAAAGTTGTAGTACTCATTGAGTACCATGAACCTGCAAAGGTTCATTCGTATCGATGCACTCACCTGGTCGCTAGGGGGGTCTTCAATTTTTGCCAATTTTCGCGCATACCCTGATTGTAGGGGGCACTGCAGGTAAAGTATTCCATATATCACAAAAACCGGACTATATTTGATAGAGCATCACCTGTAGATCACTCGTGCCAAATTTCATAACCCTACGTGGGATAATGGCTTTCGGAATTGATTTCGCGTGAACGGTACTGATTTTGAAGGTTTTTCGGTTGTTGCTAGGGAACCAAAGCGTCCCTAGCAACCATCACAATTTCCAAAGCACTAGGTCATAAGATGTACCTACCACCCGAGTTTGGTCAAAATCGGCCCACGTTTACTACCAATTATGCTGATGACAAACGAAAAAACATCCAAACAAACATCCAAACAAACAGACAGAATTACTGACAATAAGGGTCACCTATTTCGGCGACCCAACACCTATTTCGGCGACTCAATAATAACATGGCTGAATCTAAAGTATCAAAAGCTAAGCGAGTGTGAAAATATATATTTAAGGTGAAAAGTACTTTAAAAACAAATATAACTCAACTGTGCACATGCACATACACATGACCCCTGACCCCTCCCCCCCACCTCCCAGGCCATTGGGAGACTCTTGCTCTTATAATTCTGTATCATTAATCATTGCTTGAGTCAAATTGTGGAGCTGGCTGATTGAGAAATGTGGCCTCAACATTATATGTTATAGAATGGGAGGTTTGCTCCACAGTTGTGGATAAGGGAGCCATTGTGACTGCAGTGAACCCCAGGATATTTGGTGGTGGTGGTGGTGGTGGTGGTGATAATGCCAGACTTGGTAGTGTCATGTTCAGAGCATCCGCTCTGAGTCTGGGAGGTTAGTGGTTCAAACCCTGTTTGAGTCATACCAAAGACTTAAAAAATGGTCTGTGCTGCTTCCTTGCTTGACATTCTGTATTTAAAAGGATAGAGAGTGGACAATCCCCATAGATTGGCATCCATGGGGAGGTGGAAATTCCTCCAGAGAGGAAGTGCCCTGCTGAGTGCTGTGAGAAAGGTGGTGTCATTGTTGTGACTTTGCTGGTACACAGAGTGCCCCAGCAAGTGATGGCACTTCCTCCCTAAAGTTAGTGGCTGTGTTTGTCTCATCTCACAGTCCTGTATGGTGTGTGTGTGTGTGTGTTTGTGTGTCAGCTCCACTACTAGTCTTAAGATCGGAAACCATTGTTTTCAGAATCAAATTACCTTTTGAAACCGCAATGGAGCTCCAGCACTGATTCTTGAACAGGGTGGTACCAAATTAGGCCTTTCCAAGGAAATCATTTGATGTGCACGCGTCGGTGGTAGAACGGTGTGACCCATGTTTGCTTGAGTTAGATTTTCTGTCTGAATCTGATAAGCACTTGGATTTTGAAACGTCCTGTCTGCGAATTGGATTGGAAGAAGTACCCCTTCGGAGGATTGATGGGAAAGAGAGGACACCGTCATTAGTGTACGGTAACTCTCGTGTGAAGCGGTGCCGGGACATCTCATTCGGGTTGATTGGAGCTGTTGGCAGAGGCTGTGGATGGAATGATTGACAGATATGTTCCAGAGATGAGAAAAAAAAAAACTTATCGAATGGGGGATGAAGGAGTTCGGCAAGATTCCAAAAGGCCAAAAAGGCCATTCGGAGGGAATGTCGGTTTACATGGAAACTTGCATACCGAGATGATTACGTGTCAGAATGAATAAGTGAGTGGAAGATTGCTTGCGAGGGTGAGACTCCTAAAAGGTACTTTGGATGGTCTTTGGACACGATTAAAAGACAAAAATAGTCTCGAGTATGGCACTGGAGATTTATGTCTGTAGGTGTTGAATATTCAATGAAGAAGCTCCTAACAATGTTTTCTTTAACTCCTCATATTTTAACCAAGTTGAGAGCCTGGTGTTGGTTTAATGGTTTCGGGTGGCTGGCTTGGGATCTTAGGGTCCTGAGTTTGAGTCCCGTTGGCTGCTCAATTAACACCGGGTGGGGTTGACTCTGCCTGTCATCCTTCTGTGGTTGGTGAAATGAGTACCAGCTTGCTGGTATCCTGTGTCGGAGTGGCGACCCATCCAGGATTGTGCCCAATAGCCCAGGAGACTGTCTGGGCAGCACCAACGCTCTGCGCAGAGTATGGTCCTGTTGGATGGATCGATGGTACCGGTAGAGGGGCACAGCCTCAGCAGCACAGCACTCCCCAATAAAATGATAGCTACCCAGCACCTTAGGAGTGGAATATTGGATGTACCGGAAATAAATATGTAAGTAAACCTTTGAAGACTCTAATTAATTCGCTTCCAGTCGACTGAGTAGGGTTGGTGGAGCAGGAACTCAAAATGAATATTCAGGGCTCCAGTTAGGGAGACGTTAAGATGGCCTGAGTTATGAATGAGTGGGTGACCCTCAAACCTTCTGGTCCGTTCCGATGGTGCTGGACCATGGATATAATTAGAGAAACGGAAGCAATTAATGATAATGGGGAAGCATAGCAGACGGTGTGAGGTGTAATCGATGTGGATGGACAGCTGGGTAGGGAGGGTCGTCGTTCAAATGGAGTACTGTCACATCTGCTGTTGGGGTAAATGCTGACCCCTAATATTTTCTCCGGCTGTGTCCCACACTGGGACGATGCCCCTTGTACGAGGTTGCTGTGCCCACGGTGTGTATTGCTGCTGGGTATGTCTTTCCACGGCTCATGGTCATACAAAAACACATACATCCTCACCAACAAAGCCAGAATGCATGGTCATACCATAAACGTTTGAGGACCACCGTCATCATCATCATGGAGTGGATTCTCCCGAGGAGATGAGCTAGCAGGACGTCCCGTGACGGGGTATATAGAGTTAGCACCTCTTCACTGGAATGGTAACCATGAACCCGTCCGTGTGCTGCACGATCACTTTCCGCAAGGGTCCTGACCAACAGGGGTGCCTGTCACACAATCACCCTGTTGAGGTAACCATTACTCCCAGGTAACCTCGCCTCCCAGTAACCAGGTAATCCCCCCCCTCTCCCAGCTCTCTGTTCCCTCTTTGCCCCTCCCGTCCCTCACCCCAACTCTCATAACTTCATGACTTCTCCTCCATTCATGAACTCTCCCATATTGTTGAAACAGTGTGAA
This sequence comes from Eptatretus burgeri, assembly GCF_056783735.1. Classification (NCBI taxonomy): domain Eukaryota; kingdom Metazoa; phylum Chordata; class Myxini; order Myxiniformes; family Myxinidae; genus Eptatretus; species Eptatretus burgeri. Next base: position 53,779,814 of record NC_140977.1, read on the forward strand.
ATGAGATTCATTCATTGTGCCATCATTCAACATACCCAAGTGAAGTGAATGACATTCACCGGCACAGCTCGTTTCAAGAGACATCCATGCTGAGGCGTTGAATAACACGTGACCTTGAATAACTATAACAGGAGTGATATATCACAGTGGAGTATAATGTGTGATATTTCTGGCCGCTGACTTGTACTAGCTCGAAGTATAACAGCATCTGTCTGACGGAATAAAAATCTAACTTTGTGTATTTATCCTCAAGAGATCCTTCCACAGCTCCACTCGAGCACTATCGGCCTTTTGGGCTCGGAGAGAGTGGGGACTTAGAGAATGGGGGCTCAGAGAGCGGGGGTTCAGATAGTGGGGGCTCAGAGAGTGGGGGTTCAGAGAGCGGGGGTTCAGAGAATGGGGGCTCAGAGAGCGGGGGTTCGGAGAGTGGGGGTGCAGAGAGTGGGGTTCAGAGAGTGAGGGCTCAGAGAGTTGGGGTTCAGAGAGTGGGGTTCAGAGAGTGGGGGCTCAGAGAGTTAGGGTTCAGAGAATGGGGGCTCAGAGAGCGGGGGTTCAGAGAGTGGGGGTTCAGAGAGTGAGGGCTCAGAGAGTTGGGGTTCAGAGAGTGGGGGCTCAGAGAGTGAGGGTTCAGAGAGTGGGGGCTTGGAGAGTGGGGGCTCGGAGAGAGGGTTCGGAGAGTCGGGGCTCACCGAGTGGCGGCTCGGCAAGTGGGGGCTTGGTGAGTGGGGAATCAGAGTGGGGGCTCGGAGAGTGGGAGGTCAGTAAGTGGGGGTCAAGCTTACTGAACTTGCATCCAGTTCGTAATAGTCTATTGAAAAGATGTCACAAGTATTCAAGAAATGGGTTTCAGGGGTACCACATGTTAGAAAGTGAACAATATTCTTTTCTGAAAGCACATTTCCTGAGGTTTGGGAAACTGATTCGGAGAGAAATCTGATTGCGATGGTAATCACCTCAAATAATGGAACTAACAGGATAGCACCGAGGTACGCATGCGCACTCGCCTCCAAGTTATCGAGCTTAGGTTCAAATCCTGACCCGGCTATAAACTGCCACTGTAATGTTTCACAGGGACAGGGCGATTCATCAATGTGTGTGCCGTCCCACCGATGGCCGTTAAACTGGGAGTCCTGTCTGCCAGCATTCGTTAGTGGACGTTAAAAATTCCATGGTGTCCTTCTTAAAGAAGAGGCAAGCTATCGCCGGCACCATGGCCAAATTACAAATCCCTACCTTAACCAGCAGAAGGCGCTGCATCAGCGGCACAGCCACACCCTCAGCCAACAATGCTACCCCGCAACTTGTGCAACAAATGAATGAAGAAGAAAAGGAAGACCAAAGGTATCAGTCTCTTCCCACATGTCGGCTCGACCAGTATTTTATATGGTGTCCAATGATTCTGGTTAAATTGGGGGTCATGTGGAACCCACCAAGCGACATTACCAGATTATTCAGCACTTCTTCATTTGGCCACTGCAGCTCTTTCACCATGCAGTACAATTGCTGCTCAAGGTACTGTATCTTGTCCAGAGCATATTTTCTCTGAAATCGAAAAACATACCTGTTCATTGCCTTCAAGGCTCGAGCAATCCAGCAGGCGTCTAGGTTTCTTTGAAAATCCCAGATACCTGCTGATTGCCTGATCCTTGAAGCCTACGCGGAGTCCAGGTCAAGTTTTTTGACCCTGGCATTGATTTCTGATCAGGAGTAAAATCTTCTCCGCACCAGTCAGTCTGAACAGCTCCTGGTGAGTAGTCAGGATCGGGTCTTTTGGTTTGTTGTGCTGTTTCTGGGATTTCATGAAAACTCCTTGGAACGTGCTGGTTCCTTTGATTGCTAATAGGTAAGATATCATGCTTTGAAGTTGCTGATTACACCACCACGGGTATCATCTGGCATGAAACGTACCCTTCCCATCGAGTGTGTCTGCAACGATGTCGATATCGTCTGCTGCAATTTGGAGGGATCTTCCCGGAGAAAGCTTCCAGAAGGTACCGGAACTTTTTCCATTTGCGGAATTGGGGGCGGGCAGTGGCGACGGTGCAACAGGGGTGGGCAGTGGCGGAGGTGCAGCGGGTGTGTGCAGTTGTGGAGGTGCAGCGGGTGCACGCAGTGGTGGAGGTGCAGCGGGTGCAGGCAGTGGTGGAGGTGGACTGGGTGCAGGCACTGACGGAGGTGCAGCAATGGAAATTGGTAGAAATGAGGTCTGGGAGACAGTTTTTGTGGGTGATGAGATTATTAAATATGTTGATTATTCTGCAGGAAGGATTGTAGATACAGAATTCTGTGTAGTTTTCAAGTAGCGGCTGTTAGGGACATTGAAGGAAGGGTAAACGATGTTGTATCGGGTCATGGCAGGAAGAAGTTGGTTGTGGTACACCTTGTAGCGAATGATGTATGGAAAGTTCACCCAGAGGTTTTGATACATACCGGATATTGGGAAAGCGGCTGAAAGCAAAGGGTTGTGAGGTCATGTTTTCTGGGATTCTTCCAAGATAAGGAAACAATATAGAAATTGGGAGCAGAGCAAGAGACGTCAACCAATGGATGGAAAAATGATGTCGGGAGGAAGGTTTTACATTTAAGAAGCAGTGGGAATCATTAAGGGGACAAGGAGTGTTTCCAGAATGATGGCCATATGTTAAATAGAAAGGGGGCAGCAAGGTTTGCAGTGGGAATTGAGGAAGGAATTCAGGCTTTTTTCGGTCAGCGGAGGGTGGGGAAGCTCTTCATGAAGGAACTGATAAAGCAATTGTGATGAGTAAGGTCAGGAAAGAAAATAGAATTTCAGGAAGGGAAAAGTTAAATATATTCCTTCCCAATGCCAGAAGTTTACATAATAAGATGGAAGACCTTGAAGCCAAAGTAGATAGTGAGGAGTACGATATAGTCGCAGTGAGTGAGTGAGACGTGGTTTAAGGAGGAGAGTAACTGGAGGACAGGATTAGAAGGCTACAAGGTGTATCAGTGTGATAGGAAGGAGAGAATAGGAGGGGTAGCAATCTGGGTAAAAGGACAGCATTGCATCAAGAGAAAGGGATGACATTAAGGAAGGAATAAATGTTGAGGATTCTATATGGGTGGAGATTTGAGATTGTAAAAACAGAAGGATACTGGTGGAATGCTTTTATCGGGCTCCAGGTGGGAAGGAAAAGGAGGAAGGAGGAGTACATGAAGAATTCAAACAGGCATGTGGTTTGGGAAGAGTATTGATTATGAGGGATTTTAACTTGTTCGGGATAGATTGGGTCCAGGAAAAGGGAAAGGGAAGAGCGGATGAGGATTTCTTACTTTTATTCCAAGATTGCTTTTGTAGTTTGTTTGTAGATAAGCTAGATTGTTTGTAGATAAACCTAGTTTGTAGATAAGCCCACGAGGGGGAGTTCAGTGTTTGACCTCCTTTTAAGTAACAATCCCAATATGGTGGAGGAGGTGGAGGTTGGGGAGCATTTCGGATCAAGTGACCATAACATTGTGTGTGCAAACATTCTGTTGAGGGTTAGAGTTCAGGATAGTAGGGTAAGGCTATTAGATTTCAGGAAGGCAAACCTTGAGGGTATGAGGAGAGAATTGGGTGATGTAGATTGGGAGACTCTAACAACAGAACAATCGGCATCAGAGAAATGGGAAACCATTCAGGACCAAATGTGTAGAGTGCAGAGTAAGTACATTCCAATGAGGTGTGAAACTAGAAGCAGAAAGAGACCAGGGTGGTTGAGAAGTGAGATAAGGAAAGCTATTAATTTGAAGCAGAAGGTATTTATTAGTTTAAAATAATAGAACTGGAGTTAGATTTATATCACTATCGGAGTAAACAGACACAAGTTAGGAAAATAACTCAGCAAGCCAAAAGAGAGTATGAGAAGGACATGGCTAAGAATATTAAACATAATAACAAGGCTTTCTTTAAGTATATCAGGGGAAAAGAACAGGTTAGGACCAGTGTGAGCCCATTGAAGACTAGCACTGGGAGAGTGGTTAGTGATGAAAGTGAGATGGCAGGCTTATTAAACAGGTATTTTTGTTACACAAAATACAAAAAAACAAATTACACAAAACTCTTACACAAGAACAGTCAGGAGAATTGCCAATAGCTGAGAGTATCTATCGAGGAGGTGAGGAAGGGCTTTAACAGAAGATCCAGGTTGGAGTGGAGGAAGTAAAGGAACAGCCAGGTCATCTCAGAGTAGATAAGACTCTTGGTCCAGATAATATGCACCTGAGAGTATTGATGGAGGTGCTGAGCAGGTAAGTGAGATGTTAACGGATATTTTGAATAGCTCACTGGAGTCAGGACAGGTACCGGAGGATTGGAGAGTAGCAAATGTAACACCATTATTTAAGAAAGGATCCAGAGAAGAATTGGGAAACTATGGACCTGTGAGTTTGACTTCAGTTTTGGGGAAGGTGTTGGAGACATTAATTAAGGACCAGATGAGGAACCATTTAAATAAATACAAACTAATTAAAGGTAGTCAGCATGGGTTTACCAAAGGTAGTTCCTGTTTAACAAATCTTTTAGAGTTCTATGAAGCAGTGTCTGATTGGGTGGATGAGGGAAAGGCAGTGGACATAGTATATCGAGACTTTAAGAAGGCATTTGATAAGGTACCACATCGGAGGTTGTTAGTGAAAGTGAGGGCTTGTGGAGTGGCTGGCCAGTGGTCAGGTAGCTAATTGGATCCCAAACTGGCTGAGTGGAAGGAAGCAAAGAGTAGCTGTGAGTGGGAGGATGTCTTTCTGGGAGGATGTAAGTAGCGGGGTAGCTCAGGGATCAGTACTCGGACCATTACTGTTCATTATTTACATCAACGATTTGGATAATGGGGTGAAGAATAAGTTTTCCAAATTTTCAGATGACACAAATCTTGGAGGTAAGGTGGATAGCAGAGGGGGTGGTGATCAGATTCAGGAAAGTATTGATACTTGTACAGATTGGGCAAGAGAATTGCAGATGTAATTTAACCTGAACAAGTGTAAGGTGTTGGGGATGGGAAAGAACAATGAAAATAGAGATTACAGGATGTAAGGGGTAATTTTGGAGCGTGTCACACAGGAGAATGATCTGGGGGTGGGAATAGATATGGGAGGTAAGCAGGTAACACTGTACCAGGTAGCTATAGGTAAAATAAATAGGGTGTTAAGTTGTATTCGGAGGGGGATCATTTATAAATCAAAAGAGGTGGTGTTACCATTGTACAGGAATTTAGTGAGGGTCGCATCTAGAATATTGTGTGCAGTTATGGTCACCACAGTCCCGGAAGAACATATCCAGCATAGGGAGGGTTCAGTGCTAGGCGACTCGATTGATTCTGGGCCGAGCTAGACTCAGCTATGAGGAGCGGTTGAAGGAGACAGGGCTTTATACACGAGAAAGGAGGGGGTTACGAGGAGATATGATGGAGATGTTTAAGATAATGAAAGGCTGAGATAAAATAAGTGCAGATTAATTATTCAACAGAGCCGACAGTGATAGAACCAGGGGCCATAGCTTGAGAGTAAAGAAGAGGAGAGTGAAGACGATAGTAAGGAAGGGGTCTTTTACTCAGAGTAGTTAATGCATGGAATGGTCTCCCTGGAAGGGTAGTGGCAGCAGAAACAGTGGATAAGTTTAAATTGGAGCTAGATATGTACCATTACATGGAGATGGAGGGGTATGGAGATGCTGATAAGACTTTTAGGTAGTTTGAGCATTGATGGGTGATTGTGTGCATGTGTACGGAGTGCTGTTGGTGGGGGGGTCTTGTTTAGGGGGGTTGTGTGGTTGATGTTGTGTGGTTTTTAACCAAGCCCACGCCCTCCCGTGAGGGGAAGAAAAGGAAAAAATTTACAAAAACTACAAAAACTACAAAAACTACAAAAAATAAAAATAAAAAACCCCCAAAAAACAAACAAACAACAAAATTTCTTTCGTCGATTATAAACATTTTTTTGCATTTTCTTCCTTGGATCTTGTGTGGATGGATTAGTGTGGTGTTCGCGCAGGTATGATGGGCTGGATGGCCTCCACCTGTGTTGGATTTCCTTGTTTATAGTTTCTCAGTTCTCTCACAGCCAATGATGTGTCAATTCGCTGAACCCGATCGTAGGTGCGTGGCACAGCGACCAGCATTATCCAGCATCTTGATGAGCGTTTTGATCTTGTGGCTCGATGTATGATCGTCATACCGATACCAATGTGTTTGGACGTGAGAAGACCCTTCCCTTCAAAATAGCATACCCAATACCTTGGTAAATACTCAGGACCTTCATGCACATGTTGTTATCTTAACCAACATCTGCATCGACTTGATCATCGCGAGTCTCTCACATTCCCAGAAAGAAGAGGGTGAACCAGCAAATGAAAGTTCTTAGGTATGAACTCTTCTGCAGGAACCTCACACAGTTGTCCTACAGTGGAGTAGCTTCCATTCCATCCCGTTGGGACCGTACTCTGTACAGAGCATCGGTGCTGCCCAAGTAGTCTTCTGGGCTATTGGGCACAATCCTGGACAGATCACCACTCCGACGCAGGATACTCGAATGGCTCAATCATTCCAGCAAGCGGGTACTCATTTTGTCGACCTCAGAAGGATGACAGGCTGAGTCAACCCCACCAGGTATTGATTCAACAGCAAAGCAAGAGCTCAGAACCCGAGGACCCCAAGCCGACCACCCGAACTATAAAGCTAACACCAGGCGTAGTGGCTTTCACATCTTCTCTGATCTCTATCTTGCAGTGTGGTTTGTTGCTGGAAATGATTCTGCTTCAGAATTCGGTTTCCTTGTCTGGATATCCTTCTCAGGCAGAACTTGTTTCAGGTTTCTCACAGCATTCAGTGGGCCATTTCCTCGTCCCCATGGATGCCAACCTATGAGGATTGTCCACACTCCATCCTTCAAAATGCTGAACGACAAGCAAGGAAGCAGTACGTGCCATTTTGAAGTCTTTGGTATGGCTCGGCCGGGGTTTGAACCGCTGACTCCCCAGACTCAGAGCAGCCACTCTACCCATTACACCACCGAGTCTGGAGGTGCAGACTTCACAGTTTAAGGCCTGGATAGCAATTTGAGCGGACCTCGTTCGGAAGACAAGTTGAAGTTTGTGCTCAGCCAGCCATGGAAGAAACTCGACCGTTCCAGGCATACATCCAAGCAAGCCGTTGCTTAAATTATGTCCATCAGTTTCTGTACAAATCAGGTTCAGATCCAAACTCTGACATCAACTCACCGTGGAGTTGTCATGCACGAACAAGTGTGAATATTGCATCCTGTGTCATTTTGACAAGTTTGGCCCTGACGCACATGGGCAGCTCCGCTCAAGCTTTACATCTCCATGCGGATTCCACAAGACCCTGTAGAGGGTATCTGGCATCTGCAGTTAATAGACCATTTAGCTTTTCCACTAGCTCTGCATTTGATGATGTCATCCTTCTGACCAAGCTTTAGGGTTTTCTCATCGGTAGGCTTTGTCAATACCAGGTTGGTAGCCTTATGGGTGACTTCGCGGGGAGGTGCACTCATGCGTCTCGAGATGGGGTGACCCGGTTCTTCCGATGACCTTGCCAATGACTCTGATGACGATGCTGGCGGTTACTGGTTTCTCCTCAACCACCGTTGGACCATTTGAGAATTGTTTAATTAGTGAATTGATCACGGTATCATCTACGATGGTGAAGGTCGTCACCTCCCAGAAGATCATCCCAGTTGATGGTCTCTGACCTATCAAAAAATTCAAGACAATTCACATCTCTAAATTCAAGGGTTCTTAAACTGCATCTATTATATCTTTTTGATGCCTCAGTGTCTTGATAGGCCGACGGTTTCGGGCTTGTTTCTTTTTTTGCTGGACAAATTATACACTTTCCCCACTCTATGGTGATATATTGGCTTCTCCTTCGGGATGGGAGAACATTTACAAGTTCCATAGTGATACATTTTTGCATCGCAACACTGCTTTGCAGGCAAGTAACATGAAATCTGTGGGAGAATGATGATATGAATACATTAGAGAAACGTGTGATGAGAATGAAGCTTGCATGCCACACAGGGTGGCCCCCTACTGGTTATTAGATCCGTTATTAGACCCCTACTGGTTTCACTATAGGGGGATATAGGTTTTCTCTCCGTCCGTCCGTCCGTCCATCCGTCCCACATGCGGCTTTTCAGACTTTTTTCCCCATCTCCTTTAACATATTCAACTGAAACTTGGTACATGGCTTCATTATGGTAAGTTACACAAGGGTTTTGAGTTTCAGTGTTTGTTTTCAGTTTGAGTGTTTCGCCAATTTTTCACAGTTATTCCCATTTTTGGATTTATAAAATATCACATCGGAAGGGGACGTATTGCAAAGCAATTCTCGCTCGTGTTGACTTTATGAACGAAACATTTCACTTGTGTTGATGTATCGGAATTGAATGTCAGATATCAAAGTGTGTCAAAGTAAACACTTAGTCTGCCTTCACGACATGTTATTACAATAGTTTATTAACCCTTTAAACCCTGAGCACCTTGGAGAAAAATCCGGCTGCTCGGGTTTATGGAGGTTTGAATAGTGACCAGTAAACTGACAACACACAGGTATATAGAGGTTTGAATAGTGACCAGTAAACTGGCCATACAGGTACATGGAGGTTTGAATAGTGACCAGTAAACCAGCCACACAGGTATATGGAGGTTTGAATCGTGACCAGTAAACTAGCTACACAGGTATATGGAGGTTTCAATAGTGATGGGTAAACCGGCAACACACAGGTATATTGAGGTTTGAATCGTGACCATGTAAACCAGCCACCCAGGTATATGGAGGTTTGAATCGTGACCAGTAAACTAGCCACTCGGGAATATGGAGGTTTGAATAGTAACCGGTAAACGAGCCACACAGGTATATGGAGGTTTGCATAGTGACTGGTAAACCGGCCACACAGGTATATTGAGGTTTGAATAGTAACCGGTAAACTAGCCACACAGGTAGATGGAGATTTGAATAGTGACCGGTAAACTAGCCACACAGGTAGATGGAGGTTTGAATAGTAACCGGTAAACTAGCCACACAGGTATATGGAGGTTTGAATAGTGACCAGTAAACCAGCCACCCAGGTGTATGGAGGTTTGAATCGTGACCAGTAAACTAGCCACTCGGGTATATGGAGGTTTGAATAGTAACCGGTAAACGAGCCACACAGGTATATGGAGGTTTGAATTGTCACCGGTAAACCAGCCACACAGGTATATGGAGGTTTGAATAGTGACCGGTAAACTAGCCACACAGGTATATGGAGATTTGAATAGTGACCGGTAAAAACAGCCACACAGGTATATGGAGGTTTGAATAGTGACCGGTAAACTAGCCACACATGTATATGGAGGGTTGAATAGTGACCGGTAAACTAGCCATACAGGTATATGGAGATTTGAATAGTGACCGGTAAACCGGTCACACAGGTATATGGAGGTTTGAATAGCGACTGGTAAACTGGCCGCGAGGGTTCAAAGGGTTAAGATTTCAACATTTGAACATCTCTGCTAAATCAATTTAACCACTTATATACTTTACATGTTGTGTAGGCCGTTAACTATTCATTGATGTTCATATCCTGTATATCTGCCTGAAAATATGCCTTCATTAAAGATATTTCATTTAAATGTATATTTTATAGGAGTTAAAAAACTTTTAAGTAAACACATCAAATAAAAGACCAAATACAACATTGGAGTGAACAGGAGAAACCTGGAGAGGATTCGGGTTTCAGCTGCTACTTCTCTACCACCCTCATACCGATTGAGGAGCCGCCAAGCAAACCTTAAAAAACAATTTGCAAGAATTCAATTCTCTGTAGACATATTGGAGAAAAAAGAAAAGAGAAAAAGTAAGACAAATAGAAGAGGAAGGAAAGAAATTGAGAGTAAAACACTTCAAAACACAGACGAATCACACACACACACACACACACACACACACACACACACACACACACACACACACACACACACACACACACACACACACACACACACACACACACACACACACACACACACACACACACATACACATACACACACACACACACAGCAAAAACAGTCATTCAAACTCCTGGGTCTCTTTGTCAGCCACGATCTTTATTGGGCAAACCACATTTAAAAGTTGGCCTCCATTGCCAGCCACCGACTGGACATCCTTCGTTGTACAACGTCCTTCCTTGGCACACCAGAACTCGTATCCACCTGCAAGGCCTTCATCCACAGCTTGATGGAGTACTGCTCTCCCCTTTGGGCTGGCACCCCTGCCTCACATCCTGCTGTAGGTGCTTCCCCTTCTCTTTGTCATGTTCCATTTTTATATCCTCGTGGAGGATCTCTAAGTCTTACTCACGTTGTTGTTCTTGTGGGACTTTTTTGTTTCACATCCTGCAGTTTTCATCGAAACTTCCTGAAACTTGGCATGTATATGTAGACATACCCTGCGCAGACAGTAACGATCTCCGATTTTGGAAATTCTTCCGAGAAAAAAAGTTATGATGTCAAAATATCTCCGCTAATGGAAATCGCCTAAAAATTTCTCTCCGAAACTCGGCAAGCTTTTTAAATTCCGTTTGCGGGAATCGAACAGGGCATTAACAGAGATGAATTACCGCACTTATGATAAATCACTATGACGTCATATAAATTTTTATGGCGTCATTCCTATTTTTTGACATTTTTTGTTTCACAACCCAGAGTTTTCATCGGATCTCCGTGAAACTTGCCATGTATATGCAGAAAGCCCACGCGCAGGCAGTAACCATCTCCGATTTTGGAAATTCTTCCGAGAAAAAAAGTTGACGTCATAATATCGCCGCCAATGGAAATCGCCTATACCATTATCTGCGAAACTAGGCAAGCTGTTTTTAATTTTGTTTGCGGGGATCGAACAGGGCAGTAGCACAGATAATTTATCGCAAACCTGATACAACACAATGACGTCATATTCGTTTTTATGACGTCATCATTAAGAGGATGAGGATCTTAGCTCATTAGAGCTTGTTTACTGTCATGTCCTGATCCGTTCAGTGTACTCGTACTAGCTCCTCAATGAGCCTTGACTCTGTATAAAATAAATAAATCAATAAACACAGACCAAAAATACACACAGGCCTTGTCTGGCAAGTTTTGCAAACAGTGGTTGTCATGGCAACCAGATTTTTCCCCCTCAGGACAATTCAAAACTGCCAACAAGCTTTCTTATAAACTTCAGCTTGTGTACTTTCCAAACATACTTCTTCTCAGCCTCCAGCATGTTGTACCCCCTGGGCCAAAGTTTTCAGGTTTTGTCGAAAAGCTATTAACGTGAAGGGTCTCCGTGTTGGACCTTTCAACATCTTGTTCCATAACAAAGTAAATAGGGAATCTCGTTAAAAG
>NC_140977.1:53798693-53843693 GCF_056783735.1 Eptatretus burgeri
GGGTAGTCATAGTGGTATGGAATGGTCTCCTTGGAAGGGTAGTCATAGTGGTATGGAATGGTCTCCTTGCAAGGGTAGTCATAGTGGTATGGAATGGTCTCCTTGCAAGGGTAGTCATAGTGGTATGGAATGGTCTCCTTGCAAGGGTAGTCATAGTGGTATGGAATGGTCTCCTTGGAAGGGTAGTCATAGTGGTATGGAATGGTCTCCTTGCAAGGGTAGTCATAGTAGTCAGTGGATCGTTTTAACATTGAGTTTGATATGCATCAGGGACAAGGGGAAGAGGAAAGGGGGGGGGGGAGGTACTCGGATGCTGGCATACTTGTTTGGACCTAATCATCTCATCCTGCATTGAAATTACATTAAAATGCTTCACAACTTAGAAGGATGTAGATCAAATGTGATAAATTGTACAATGATCACGTGTGGCAGGGTGGTTATATACAGTACACTAATATAATGTACAATGACCACGTGTGGCAGGGTGGTTATATACAGTAAACTAATATAATGTACAATGACCACGTGTGGCAGGGTGGTTATATACAGTACACTAATATAATATACAATGACCACGTGTGGAAGGGTGGTTATATACAGTACACTAATATAATGTACAATGACCACGTGCGGCGGGGTGGTTATATACAGTACACTAATATAATGTATAATGACCACGTGCGGAAGGGTGGTTATATACAGTAAACTATTAGAATGTACAATGACTACGTGTGGCGGGGTGGTTATATACAGTAAACTAATATAATATACAATGACCACGTGTGGCGGGGTGGTTATATACAGTACACTATTAGAATGTACAATGACTACGTGTGGCGGGGTGGTTATATACAGTACACTATTAGAATGTACAATGACCACGTGTGGCAGGGTGGTTATATACAGTACACTAATATAATATTCAATGACTACGTGCGGCGGGGTGGTTATATACAGTAAACTAATACAATATACAATGACCACGTGCGGTGGGGTGGTTATATACAGTACACTATTATAATATACAATGACCACGTGCGGAGGCGTGGTTATATACATTCCACTATTATAATGTACAATGACCACGTGCGGCAGGGTGGTTATATACAGTTCACTATTATAATGTACAATGACCACGTGCGGCAGGGTGGTTATATACAGTTCACTATTATAATGTACAATGACCACGTGCGGCGGGGTGGTTATATACAGTACACTATTATAATGTACAATGACCACGTGCGGCGGGGTGTTTATATACAGTCCACTATTATAATGTACAATAACCACGTGCGGCAGGGTGGTTATATACAGTTCACTATTATAATGTACAATGACCACGTGCGGCGGGGTGGTTATATACAGTACACTATTATAATGTACAATGACCACGTGCGACGGCGTGGTTATATACAGTCCACTATTATAATGTACAATGACCACGTGCGGCGGGGTGGTTATATACAGTACACTATTATAATGTACAATGACCACGTGCGGCGGCGTGTTTATATACAGTCCACTATTATAATGTACAATGACCACGTGCGGCGGCGTGGTTATATACAGTCCACTATTATAATGTACAATGACCACGTGCGGCGGGGTGGTTATATACAGTACACTAATATAATATACAATGACCACGTGTGGCGGCGTGGTTATATACAGTACACTATTATAATGTACAATGACCAAGTGCGGCGGCGTGGTTATATACAGTCCACTATTATAATGTACAATGACCACGTGCGGTGGAGCAGGTTTGTAATTTCGGGAAAACAACTATTTATTTATTAATTTCTCAATGAATTGGCTCCCTTTGCCCTTGTTATCCATGAACCCGCATTTGAAATTCAGAATATGATTCATTGACAAATTTTAAGTGCTTTTCCTCAGTCAAGAGAAGTTGGTTCGCTCTCAGATCTGTTAACTCCGACACTCTGACACAGATATTCCATTTCATCAAATATAATCCTGAGCTTCATTACCCCGCACACACAAAGCGAAAAGCGTGGTTGAGCAATTGGTTCACTTCTGTCCGTGTGTCCTTCTGTCCACAAACGCCAGTTTATGATCGAGGAACAACTTATTTTCAATCGAATGTTATATTTTGAACACTGATCAGAAAATGAACTGGAATACAAGCATGGATGTGAGCAGTACTTTTGCTCCGAATCTGTCCAGATTGTGCATGTGCAGAGAGGAGTTAAAGTGTCAGGTCCTATGTCAGGTCAGGTTCGATCTGTGACCTGCTACAGGTACCATGTAAACCTGTACTAACCTGTTCCATGGTCGGGTTGTCGGCGACTAAACCGTCTCCCCCACCAGGTTTTCTGGTGAGGAGGGTGTTTGGATATGGACACCCAGCAGGATTAAAAACAAAACCTCTCAAAGGGCGGAGGAGCTCCTTGTGAGCCAACGGCCATCCATATCTAGTGCCCAACTGTGTCTGCGGACATCCTCCTGCAGTTGGGTCAGTTCTTATTAGGAGGTTGGTGGCAGGATTTGCACTCCGGCCACCGTAAAACCCTTCATTCCGCAAAACGCAAAAACGCAAAGAAATCTGAAAACCCACTCTGTGGGAGTACCTCCTGTGCAGCTTCCCTTCGCAGGGCAGCTCACCGGATGACGGGATTGGGGCAAAGCCTTCGGGACCCCCAATATTTGATAGGAGGGAAACCACGGGGTAACATCCCTGGGTCAGATTGCGGGAGAGTGTGTCGGAGTGGTGCTGAGGTGTCGTCCACCAGACAGCGGTCTCCTTGGGTTAACCTGAGGCGGTCCCTTCGGGTGGGTGCCTGGAATGTCCTATCCCTAAGAGAGGATGATCACCTGTCTCTGTTATCATCTGAGCTCAAGCGTTTGGACATCGGGATTGCAGCTCTCTCTGAGGTTCGGAGACCGGATTGCGGCGAGATAATGGTGGGTGGTTACACCTACTATTGGTCTGGTCGCTCTGATGGTTACGATACTCAAGGAGTTGCTGTAGCTGTGTGTCCAATAAGCTGACCCCAATGATAATTGAGGTAACACCGGTCAACGAGCGTATTATGAGATTAAGGATTCGTCACTCCTTAGGTGTCATTTCCCTGGTCTCTGTTTATGCTCCGACTGAGGCGAGTGATCTCACCGTGAAGGATGCATTCTACGCCACACTCGAGTCTGTGGTTGATCAGTGCCCCAGACGAGATACACTTCTAGTCTTGGGGGATTTCAATGCATCGACTGGAACTGATAGGGATGGTTATGAGGTGTGTGTTGGTCCCCATGGGTCAGGAACTATGAACCAGAATGGCACTAAGTTCCTTGACTTTGCAAGAAGTCATGGACTTAGGGTGGCTGGTTCATGGTTTCAGCGCCCACAAGCTCATCGCTGGACTTGGTATTCCAACGCTGGCGGTGTGGCAAAGGAGATTGACCATGTCCTCATTGACGGTCGTTGGAGGATGATCCAGAACTGCAGGGTCTACCGGAGTGCTCAGTTCCTCAATACTGACCACAGGCTTGTTGTAGCAACTCTAAAGCTGCACCTTAAATCCTGGAGAATGGTACCATCCCAGCCGAGGCTGGATGTTGCCAAGCTCAGGGATGAGAGAGTAGCTGAGGAGTTTGCAAACAGGCTGAGTGGACACTTGGGGGGTCTGGGTGCTTTGGGGGGTCCTGAAGAGTTGTGGAGCGCCTTCAAGACCACTGTCCTTGATGTTGCCGGTGGATGCCTTGGAGCTCACCGCAGGGCAAAGAAGAATTTTGTCTCTCAAGGGACACTGGACACCATTGACCAGAGTCGCAGGGCCAGGCTGAATGGCAGAGCTGAGCTGTTCAGGGAGCTGAGGCGTAAAACTGTACGTGCACTGAGGGTGGACAAGGAGGCCTATGTGCGAGGAATCTGTGAGGGGGTAGAGCATCACCTGTGGACAGGTGATTCTCGTCCCGCTTACAGGGGAATTCGCGCATTACGTTCATCCAAGCCCATCCTCGGAGCACTACAGTTCGAGCAGAGAGTGGTAGGCTCTTGACAGAGGAGTCTGAAGTGAAGGCCCGCTGGGCCGGTTACTTTGAGCGGTTGTACCAGGCTGATCCCCCAGCTGTCGAGTTGGACGTCAAGGGTGTTACAATCCCTGTTGCTGACCCTCGAATCAACTGTGGTCCACCTACGCTTGTGGAAACACGGGCTGCGGTGAACCAGTTGAAACGGGGCAAAGCTCCAGGGATCTGTGGCATCCATGCTGAACTTCTCAAGGCTGGTGGAAATGCTGCACTCGTGTCGTTGCATGCAGTTTTGTGCTCTGCCTGGAACACAGGCATCATCCCAACTGACTGGAAGAGGGGCCTTGTTGTCCCTCTCTGGAAAGGGAAGGGTGATCGCCAAGACTGCAACAACTACCGAGGGGTGACGCTGCTCTCAGTGCCGGGCAAGGTCTTTGCTCGGATAATTCTCGATAGGGTTCGCCACCATCTGCTTGAGCACCAGCGTCCAGAGCAGTCAGGCTTTACACCAAAGAGGTCAACGATTGACCGTATCCTTGCACTTCGTGTCCTCTCACCGAATGCAGGCGAGAGTTTCGGCAGGGGCTGCTTGCAGCCTATGTTGATCTCTGTAAAGCGTTCGATTCAGTGAATCGGGATGTCCTCTGGAGGATTCTTGGTCTTCGTGGGGTGCCACCAAAACTGATCGATCTGATGTCTGAACTCTACTCTGGTACTGAGAGTGCTGTGAAGTGTGGCGGTACCATCTCTGACTTATTTCCAGTTGTTACTGGAGTTCGTCAGGGATGTGTACTTGCCCCCACACTTTTCAGCACTTGTATGGACTGGATTCTAGGGAGGATGTCGGAGAGATCAAGTTGCGGTGCGTCATTTGGGAATGTCAAGATCTTGGACCTTGACTTTGCAGATGATGCAGTCATCTTTGCGGAGACTTTAGACATCCTCTTGGGGGCCCTCGAGGTGCTGAATGAGGAGTCGGAGCCGTTGGGATTACGGGTTTCTTGGGTCAAAACTAAGATCCAGGCTTTCGGTGACATCTTGGATGCTGCTGTCCTGTCTGTGTCTGTTTGTGGTGAGGATGTTGAGGTCGTGGAGAGATTCACTTACCTTGGCAGTGATATTCATGTCTCTGCTGGCTGCGAGTCAGAGGTCAATAGACGTCTGGGTCGGGCCTGGGGAGTCATGGATTCACTGGATCATGGGGTGTGGCGCTGCCGGTACCTGCGCGGGAGGACGAAAGTCCGAGTCTTCAGGTCCTTGGTACTTCCAGTCTTGCTCTATGGGTGCGAGACTTGGACTGACCAAGGATCTGAGATGGAGACTTAATTCCTTTGGTACCAGGTCTCTTCGGAGAATCCTTGGCTATCGCTGGTCGGATTTTGTGTCCAACGAGCGGTTGCTGAGAGAGACTCGGATGAGATTTGTTACCTGCATAGTCCGTGAGCGTCAGTTGCGGCTGTATGGACATGTGGCTCGTTTTCCTGACTCTGATCCTGCTCACCAGATTCTCTCAGCGAGGGAGTCTCATGAGTGGAGGAGGCCAGTGGGTCGACCACATGCCTCATGGTTGCAACAGGTTGACCATCATCTCAAGGAGATGGGGATGGGCCTGGCATCTGCCTGGGGGATGGCCAGACGGAGGCCCCTGGAGTACCGGCGGAAAGTGGATGCAGCGACGTGCTGTTCTGGCACATGTTCCCATACCTGACCTGTTAAAGTAATTTTTTACTGTCTGTGTTGCAGTGAAAGAAAATTGAAAATCATGACAAACAGGAAACCTACTGGTTTTTTTTATGACGTCATAAAGGGCACAAACAACAGACACGAATAACTAATGTAATATGTTCGGTTGGTGTTTAAGACGCTGCATCAACGGCGGTAAACTTATGGAATTTTTAGATCCTCGTGGAGGATCTCGAAGTCTTACTCACGTTGTTGTTCTTGTGGACTTTTTTGTTTCACATCCTACAGTTTTCATCAAAACTTCCTGAAACTTGGCGAATATATGTAAAAATACCCTGCGCAGACAGTAACAATCTCCGATTTTGAAAATTCCTCCAAGAAAAAAAGTTATGACGTCAAAATATCTCCGCTAATGGAAATCGCCTAAAAAAATTATCTCCGAAACTAGGCAAGCTTTTTGAATTCTGTTTGCGGGAATCGAACAGGGCATTAGCAGAGATGAATTACCGCACATATGAGACATTTCTATGACGTCATATCAATTTTTATGACGTCATTCCTATTTTTTGACATTTTTTGTTTCACAACCCAAAGTTTTCATCGGATCTTCGTGAAACTTGCCATGTATATGCAGAAAGCCCACACGCAGGCAGGAACCATCTCCGATTTTGGAAATTCTTCCTAGAAAAAAAGTTGACGTCATAATATCTCCGCTAATGGAAATCGCCTGTATCATTATCTCCGAAACTAGGCAAGCTGTTTGAATTTTGTTTGCGGGAATCAAGCCGGGCATTAGCACAGATAATTTATCGCAAACCTGATACATCACAACGACGTCATATTCGTTTTTATGACGTCGTCATTAAGAGGACGAGGATCTTAGTTCATTTGAGCTTGTTTTCTTCCTCCTTTAAAACCTTTATTTGATTTGATTGTACTATAGATTAGAACACTGTGGAACACAAATCGCTTCTTTAGCACTTTCAAAATCCTTCTGTTTCGCAGTATTTGGACAAAATATTGCGGCACTTATGTCATCACGAGCAAATTTGCCGCTCGTCGACCTCACCCACTACGTCGTTTCTCAGGACTGCGTGGGGTGATGTGTTCTATGAACTCTCTAGCATTGGTTATGTTTTTGATTAGAAGAAGAAGAAGAAGAAGAAGAAGAAGAAGACAAAGAAAAGCAGGAGGAAGAATAAGAATAAGAAGAAAGGACAGTGTTCAAGACGTTAACAATTCACTCGGCCTTATGTGATCGGTCAGGATGTGCTTAAACATGCCCAACTTTTGGGCTTGTAGATTTTCTTTTTGGTGATTGAACATGGTTATTGGTCCAGCCGAGTGGCAGCACTGCGATTCCATTGAGAGCGAGTTCCAATCATCAGGAGGATCCTTTTGTCGCCAAATAAAGGGGCGCAGATGAATCGTGTGCGCTCTCCCCATGTCGTACAAACTCATTACAGCACTGCATGTCTTCAAATGAATACAGTACGCTTCTAAAAAGCCTTTGGGGATAAAAAGTTGTTTTCTCTTTTTCTTTCCTCAATTTGAGCCAATTATTCATTCACCTTTTTACACTGTCGTCAGGCGTATGAACACCCAGCAACGCCCACCTCCAGGATGGCAAAGCTGATTTGGAGAAGGTAATTACCAAACATAACCAAACACATTCTGGGAATACAGCACACTGTTGTCTTCATGGAGGCTTTAAAAGGTCACGTGATATGTACATCATGTTCTCCTTGAGGACTTATCAAATACCAGCGGTACGGTTGTTTTTCAATGGGTTGTTCCTTTATTTTGTGATCTTGAATCAACGTGGGCAGGAGATTGGACTAGTTATAAAAGTACCCTCCACCCTTCCCTCTCCTCCCGAGAGAGGATTCCCCACCCCCTAAAAATATTGCCATCATTCCCGGGTCTAGATGCTTCCACTGCCCAGATCGGTGGTGACCTCCTCCCTTCTGGTGACCTCCTCCCTTCCTGCCCAATCCTCTGGAGATGTTGTTGATACTTTTCACATGAGACATCTCATGGTGGTTTGTTTGTGTCATATTGTTGAGTTATATTTGAAAAATTCTGAAAATGGCTTCAACCTTGCACAAAATAACCCACCCACCTCTACCCCCCTCACCCCTCAACAGCATATCTGCCACACACCATAACATCTGTGTTTCACAAACCCAACACGAGTGATCGCCGTCATAATTACAATAACAATAACAAAGAGCAATCAGAGATTGCAGACCCTTGTCCGGACTTCTTTTGTGTGGCAAATTAATGGAAGGATGTACAAATTGAAAAGCCGTTGATTGCAAATGAAAGGTCTAAATGGTGTAGTTGTAAATATGTACACGTCAAAGGTTTTGAAAAGTTGGAAAGGTCAAATGGTCTGAAGGTCGAAAGGTTGAAACGTCTGAAAAGGTCAAAATGGGGCTAAAGGGTCGAAATGATCTAAAGTGTATACAGGGTAATAAAGGGTCTGAAAGGTGTGAAGGTCTAAAGGGTAGAAAGGAGTCAAAGAGGATCGAAAGGGCCTTGGAGGTCTAAAGGGTCTTAAGGATCTAAAAGTTTTTAAGTGTATAGAGGGTCTTCGGAGTCTAAAGGGTCTTATGGGTCTGAAGGGTATTGAGGGTCTTAAAGGATCTTAGGGTTCTAAAGGGTCTTAAATGGAATAAGTGGTCTAAAGGGTCTTCAAGGGTTTTTGGGATCTAAAGAGCATTAGGGGGTCTTAAAGGGTGTTGGGGTTCTAAAGAGTCTTAAGTGTCTGAGGGGTCTCAATGATTTTAGGGGTCTTAAGGGTCTGAAAGGTCTTAGGGGTTTTAAAGGGTCTCGTGGTTCTAAAGAGTATTAGGGGTCAAAGGGTCTTGGGGGTCTTCTGGGTCTTAAAGGGTTTATGGTTATAAAGGGTCTTAAAGGGTGTTAGGGGTCTCAGAAGGTCTTAGGGTTCCAAAGGCTCTTCGGGGTTTTAGGGGTTTTTGGGGTCTTAAGAGTTTCAGGAGTATTTGGGTCTTTGCGGGTCTTTGTGGTCTTAATGGGTCTTACGTTTGTAAAGGTTATTAAGGATCTTCGGGTTCTAAAGGATCTAATGTAATTAATACACATACTCACGTTCTGTGTAGACAGAGAGAAAAACAAATGGACCCAAATGTAATACCCTCTCCTTCGATGAGGGTAATAACGCTGTTCACAGACTGTAAAAAAAATCACACTTTTATACATACAAGGTCGAGGCTCATGGAAGAACAAGAACATAGACCGCATCAGGACGTAACAAAACAAATGGAACAGCAGAAAAAGGGGGAGGGGGACACATCAACTGCAGGGATGAGGGACAAAATAGGAGACTTGGACAAACAATGGTTGTGGGGAAGAATGAAGGGGTAGGGGGAGGACGCAAGGAGTGAACAAGATGGATATAGAAGCAAACCCCGAGGAAGGAAAAAACTGGAGTCTTGAAAAGAGTTGCGCTTGGGGGGTTGGGTTAACGGGTATAAAAAGATCATGGTTTTGGATGGGGGGGAGGATGATCTGAGATGGTGGTGAAAGGCTATCTTGAAGAGTTGGAGTGAAGAATGAGATTGAAGAGGATGTCGAAGTTGATTCCATCGGTAGTAAAAGAAACAAGGGAAACAAATGAGTGGAGGTGAGCAGCGAGTCTGGACCACCTATTCACTCCAACCCCTTTTGTTATTACCTCCACCACCAAAGGTGAAGGAGGTTATGTGTTCTATGTGTGTGTGTGTGTGTCTGTCTGTCTGCGTGCGTGTCTGCATTTGTATATTTTCACGTTAATAACGGTTTTCTCTGCAACCACTTTTGTCCAATTGATGCAAAACTTTAACCATTAGAAGAACTCCCCATGGAGAATGTTCTATTGCTAAGTCTGATATCATCGGTCACTTGGTATGGCAGCCATATTGGATTAAAGGGGGAAAAAATTTTGAGCATCATTTTCTTCAAAACCGCTTGATGAAAAAAATTGAAACTTGGCACATGTGATCAACTCCCCATGAGGTATATAGGGTGATAACGATGACGTCATTCGGTGAAGTGGCATTCCTGGCACAATTGATTGAATCCGAATATTTCGAAACCGCATAATCCGATTGAATATTTATCCGAAAAATCTGAAAATTCGTTTTGTGATGTGGATGTGAGTAAATAATTAAATTTATGATATCAGAACCCATGCCAAGAAACTATGTGACATAACAGGTTGTGTGGATGATCCAGGTATATGAGCCATAACAGCAGGGGGTCATAATAGTAGTTTGTTCAGTTAACGATGGTATTTTTGTTCAGAATAACCGTGCGAGGCGAGACTATTCGCTCCACCGAGTGTCTTTCTAGTTAAAATGGTGTTTCTCCATTGAGACACATGTCAAGAGACAAAGCTTCAAATGCTGATCTCGGACACTTCCCATTTGGGGGGGTTGATGTCCATGGTAATTTAAGGATAGATCTATCTATCTCTCTCTCTCTCTCTCTCTCTCTCTCTCTCTCTCTCTCTCTCTCTCTCTCTCTCTCTCTCTCTCTCTCTCTCTCTCTCTCTCTCTCTCTCTCTCTCTCTCTCTCTCTCTCTCTCTCTCTCTCTCTCTCTCTCTCTCTCTCTCTCATCCCTTTATGCACCTTCTTCTCTGACAAATCAATTGTGCAAAGGAACTTCCATGATGCACGGCGTGCATTTCTTGCACGACGTAAGAGAGAATAAAACGAGTTTGGCCTTCAAAACTTTGTTCAAACGTAACTCGTACCATTTCGACTAAACTTTACACAATTTGCCTCGAGCCGCGCAGCCTTTGCTGGGTTTCCTCGCTCCTTCGGGACAATGCTGCGGTTTCTGAAGCAGCAGCAATTCACCCAGGCTATCGGCAAATGTGTCGTCTACGTGGAAGAGGGGCGGGGGTTGAGAGGGCAGGGGTGTATGCATGCGGATGTTGGGAATGCTGACATGTTGAGACTACAGGCAATCTAAACAGCAACTCTTTACGTCCTGAGTTGTGTAAATTTCACCTCCAAACTCGCTTCATTCCTCATGCCGTCGATGTCTTTGATGCCAACACTCACTGTTGCTCGATTCATGGTTTGTCTGCAGACGGTGAACTTTTTCTCCATGGAATAGCTCGAATGAAATGTGCAGCTTATTATGGGATATCGTTTGCAAATATACAATGATGAGAGTTCCCTTTCAAAGAAGTTCAATGCAGGAAGACGCCATTAGGCCCATCGAGCTTGTGAAACAGCTGCCAACCCATGGTTGTTTGTCTGTACTCCATCCTTTTTAAATGCTGAGCATCAATCAAGGAGGAAGCCTGTTGTTTAAAATCTTAGGGTCTTGAGTTCAAGTCCCTGTTCCTCCGTTAAATTAACACCAGGTGGGTTAACTCAGCCTGTTTTCCTTCCGACGTCGGCAAAATGTGTACCAGCTTACTGGTAACAGGGGCACATCAGTGGCACAGCTGTGCTTCCAGAAAATTATGCAGCCAAGGGCTGCATACGAACAAATAAAATAAGCAACGAAGCAGCAAGCAGCAAGTACCATTTTTTAAGTCTTTGGTATGTTCGAAGCGCTGACCCTCGCCAGTGATGGCAAACCAGCGACGTGTTACACTGGAGGGAGTGCATGCGACAAGGCAAGTGCGGTCTATCAACGACAGGGCATTGCGACAGACCCCGGAGATGTGAGGCAGGTGTGTCAGTTTTCGCTATCAAGCAAATGGTTCCTCGATGGCTGAGATTTTGATGCCAGAACAAGCCGGACGTGGCTGTCTGGGCCAACGGTAAGGACTTTGGCACGTTCTTGTCGTGGTGCTTGGAGGGGCCATGATGTTAATGTGCCACAAGAGGCGGTGAAGTAAGTAATAAGTCCTCGCCTTAGCTCAGCCACTTGCGAGCAGAACACGTTGAACCATGGGAAATTATAACGGTCGATGATATTCCAACTAGAGTTTGGGAATTTGAAAGATGAGGATAAACGGTGATTCCATCCATCCATCCATTGGGACCATACTCTGTGCAGTGTTGGTACTGCATCGGCAGTCTTCCAGGCTATTGGGTACAATCCTAGACAGGTCACCATTCCAACACAGGATAACAGCCCGCTGGTACTCATTTTGCCGACCTCAGAAAGATGACAGGCCGAGTCAACCCCACCAAGTATTAATTCAACAGCCAAGCAGGATTTGAACTCAGGACCCTAGGATCCCAAGCCAACCACTCTTGCCATTAAGCCAACAGCAGGCATACAAACGCTGATTGAAAACTCATAAAATTAAATCTGAAGAGGAGACGGGGAGATAAACAATCGCAAATGTGCAGAATTTACGTCGAGAGAACAGGAGGTTGCTTCACAGGTGTACAGATTAGTGCACATACACCCAGATAACAAGCTAACTGTCTGCAAGACCGAAAATGGCCCTTATCTCTGCGGTGAGCTCTCCCACTAACCGGTTATGGAGATAGAGGGGTATGGGGATGTTGATAAGACTTTTAGGTGGTTTGAGTATTGATGGGTGATTATGCATAGAGTGCTATTGGTGGGGGTCTTGTTAAGGGGGGGTTGTGTGGTTGATGTGTGTTTTTAACCAAGCCCATGCCCCCTCTCCGAGGGGAAGAAAAGAAAGCAAAAAAAAAACGAAAAAAAAATTACAACAAAAATAAAATACAAGCTCAATTGAGCTAAGATTCTCGTCCTCTTTATGATGACGTCATAAAAACGAATATGACGTCATTGTGATGCATCAGGTTTGTGATAAAATTATCCGTGCTAATGCCCGGCTTGATTCCTGCAAACAAAATTCAAACAGCTTGCCTAGTTTCGGAGATAATGGTATAGGCGATTTCCATTAGCGGCGATATTATGACGTCAACTTTTTTTCTCAGAAGAATTTCCAAAATCGGAGATGGCTACTGCCTGCGTGTGGGCTTTCTGCATATACATGGCAAGTTTCACGAAGATCAGATGAAAACTCTGGGTTGTGAAACAAAAAGTCAAAAAATAGGAATGACGTCATAAAAATTGATATGACGTCATAGTGATGTATCATATGTGCGGTAATTAATCTCTGCTTATGCCCTGTTCGATTCCCGCAAACATAATTCAAAAAGCTTGCCTAGTTTCGGAGATAATTTTTTAGGCGATTTCCATTAGCAGAGATATTTTGACGTCATAACTTTTTTTCTAGGAGGAATTTTCAAAATCGGAGATGGTTACCGTCTGCGCAGGGTATTTTTACATGTATACGCCAAGTTTCAGGAAGTTTCGATGAAAACTGTAGGATGTGAAACAAAAAAGCTTGCCTAGTTTCGGAGATAATTTTTTAGGCGATTTCCATTAGCGGAGATATTTTGACGTCATAACTTTTTTTTCTAGGAGGAATTTTCAAAATCGGAGATGGTTACCGTCTGCGCAGGGAATTTTTACATGTATACGCCAAGTTTCAGGAAGTTTCGATGAAAACTGTAGGATGTGAAACAAAAAAGCTTGCCCAGTTTCGGAGATAATTTTTTAGGCGATTTCCATTAGCGGAGATATTTTGATGTCATAACTTTTTTTTCTAGGAGGAATTTTCAAAATCGGAGATGGTTACTGTCTGCGCAGGGTATTTTTACATATATACGCCAAGTTTCAGGAAGTTTCGATGAAAACTGTCGGCTGTGAAACAAAAACGTCCACAAGAACAACAACGTGAGTAAGACTTAGAGATCCTCCACGAGGATCTAAGAAAAATACAAAATATATATTTTTTTCTTTCATTAATTAAAATGATCTTGGGTTGGTATGATGTTCACGCAGGCATGATGGGATGAATGGCCTCCACCTGTGTTGGATTTCCTTGTTGTCCTTGTTGTTATTGTCCCCCCCCTCCCCAGCCCCCCAGCGGAGTCCTGTGCTGCAGTATGCGCCGGTTCAATACCCCGCTTCAACTTAGTTGCGCCCGGAACGTGAGTGGAAAACCAGTGTGTTGGCTCTTTAACAATTTCAAAAAGCCTCTTTTTGTGATGGGGCGAAGAGAGGCTGCTGCGAGGGGATCGGGATGTGGAAAAGGGGTGTGTGGGGGGATTTAAGGGGGACACGTGGGAATGGCGATATTAAAGGCATTTTTCTTGCCAATGCATAATGCAAAGCACTCCACACGCTGCGATCATTAAGTGCCGTAGAAACAGTCGGGCCCATGAAGCTTTGTCGCTGGGTAATGGTTACCGAGCCGTCTCAGGAGCTCCTAAGTGGCGATCGTGCCCCTGCATGGCACGCTCCCTCGTGCTCGGCTATTGCCAACTCCATCAGTAAATCACGACGCATGGCGGAACAAGTCAGGCCTACATTTTGAGCCCTTCGACTTTGGTTCTGCACCTCCAATCCCCCTTTTGTGTATCCCTCAATTTACAAACTCCTTCCCTTGCTACGTTTGTTGTGTTCCACCATTTTTGCTTATTCTCCGGTTGATTCCTTTTTTCGCGCCGCTCCATTTGCATTCTCATTGCATGCTGTCTCTGTTGTATATCCAATTCAGGCCTTCTCCATCTCCATCTGCATTCCGTTTATCGTACCCATACTCCCTTGGGCCTTCGAGGAGGAAAGCCCTTTCCCAACCTTTCCAACAGGATTCTTGTTTCCATTTCTTGAGATACACACTCGTGTTTGACCTCCATTGTGTCTCTCCAGGTTCGACTTCAGAGCACAACAAAACAGCTCATTTGAGTGCATTTGCACTCCGGAGCTGGCAGTCCGAGTTAAAGTCGACATGGGCTTGGAGGTTTATAATGGTGTCTTGCGAATTTTCAAAAGGATCGATCATAAAGCTGCGGTATACCTGGCATAATTCCACCTCACCTGGGAGGCTTACTGTTAGCCTGAAGCAGACAACCTTTATGGTTCCAATACGGATCATGTCCATACTCCCTGGTGCTACCCATCACACTGTATTGTAACTATTTAAGAGTTCATGGTCAATGACGGCATACCATCACCGGTTGACCTTTTCGGGTGGCTTTAATCAATCGGGTGGTTTTTGGGTGGTTTCGGTTGGTTTAATTGATTTAATCAATCAATTGGTGGAGCTCTTGGGAGTGAAGTCACTGTGTGAGGTCTTGGTAGAGCTCTTAGAAGTGAAGTCACTATGTGAGGTCTTGGTCGAGCTCTTGGGAGTGGTCACCATGTGAGGTCTTCGTGGAGTACTTGGGAGTGAAGTCACTGGGTGGGGCCAAACTTGGGTGGGGATGCAAAATTCCACCTAACCTGGGAGGCTTCTTGTTGGCCTGAAGCAGACAACCTTTATGGTTCCAATACGGATCATGTCCATACTCCCTGGTGCTACCCATCACACTTCATTGTAACTATTCAGAGTTCATGGTCAATGACACCATACCATCACCGGTCGACCTTTTCGGGTGGTTTAATGAACCTCTAAATGTCCCACGACGCATCGTGCGCAGATCTGATCCCTGAGACTTTCCTTGTGCCCCGACGATGCGAACAACTTTACGGAGAAAGAATCGGCCTCAAAGGCCACAAGTCAAACCAGAGTAAGGTCAGCGAGGGCACAGGAGTATTAAGAGGCCTTGACCTGTGCAGTATCTTGACGAGAGGATGGATTTTGGAGTCTGTTCTTCAACCGATTTCAATTCAACAATAAGGCCGACACGGGCTTTGTGTTAGTTGCTAAGGTAATTTAAAGGTCCACGGAATCAGCAATTCATGTTTGGATGAAGGAATAGATAGATGTGGTTTCACTTAACACTGGTCGTTGTTTTCTTGAATCAATATCTTGAAATGAAGGTTTTTAATGTTTATTTGATGTCCTTGTACGCTCGTTTGGTCCCACCCCACAAAAAAATAAAACCGTGATGTGATTACGCCATATATCACGTGACCCGCCACGTCATCTCCAGGATACTTTTGCGAGTACTGATAATGCCATCTGGATACGTCGATGCTCGTTGCAGAAACAACGTCCAACCAAACATGGTGTGAGTGTGCATGCTTTCCCAAAAGATCCGGCTGGAAGGACAATTTCGACAGGCAAAGTAAAACTGACCAGGGGAAAGTGGTGTGGCCCAACTACTTCGAGCGTCATTTGCAGCGGCCATTTTGAAGATAATTTGGACGACGCCGGCCTGTATTCTCTGTTTGGGATGAGTAAATTGAAACGATTGGAAGCCGACATGAACCCCACAAAGATTAAAGATAATTATAATCCAATGGGAAGTAAGAAAATGGAGAGAACAGCTGTGGAAAAGACGACATTCAAAAATCACGTACGCATGGGGGGCGGGGGGCGGTGCATGTCCAAGCGTTAGGGAGTGTTACAGAGGGGTCGTGGTGGGGGTGCATGTCCAAACGTTAGAGAGTGTTACAGAGGGGTAGGGGTGGGGGTGCATGTCCAAGCATTACTGAACATATTTAGAAACGATTACATCACTCCGAGTGATTATTCCACGATGGCGTCACTACAGGGATTCCCACTGCTGCCTGGTCTTATTGAGGGTACACTCACTCTACATACCGCCTTTATTTTTTTAAATATAGTTCATCGTAACTGAAAAAAAAAACAACGGGATAAGTAGCATCCCAGGTTTACGGTATGAAATAAGGGGAGAGGGGGTGTTTTCATCGAGTGTTACATCATATTTTAGGAGGTATCTGTTGAAGCATTACGGAGCGTTTCGGGGGGAGGGGAGATGTGGGGGGAATTTCAAATTTGGGCAAAAAATGCGTTATGTAATTTTAAATGGCCCCAAAGTACGAGAACCTGTGGGTAAGTGACGTTATGTTTTTTTTGTTTTTTTAACCAGCCTCCAAAACAAGAACACCTGAAAATAACATTGAATAAAAACAAATTAATACAAACATTCCCAAGTTGAATGCAGGAAAAGAAAAAGGAAATCGAGGTGTGAATTCAGACTGGCCACAAAGGACAAAAAAGGAAAACAAATAAGAGAGTGGCAATTATTTTACCACTAAATGTAGACCAACTACAGTGGAGGCTTCTTCACCTGTCCGCCCACGGGGTTACCGGATTCTGTGCCCCAACCCCTAAACTAGGGATCTGGATCCCCCCTCCCCTGGCCTCCATTACTGATTTTGATATTTTCATCTTGATTGGTCGCATTATCTTCAAAAGGTTTCAGAAGCTCGTTCAAAATTACATGAATGTACATTGTTTGTATTCCTATTTGTTATCAGCATCAACGTATATTTTATACATGTATTTACAGGACTGTTGCCCCGGCGGTTGCACAGTTATGTTCAATCAGTATTAATCAATTAACCTGTTGTACATCATTCACTCTCTACATATACATGAACATGGTGAAAATATTCCCACCCAATATGGGAATAAATATCTACTGTATATGTCTAGTGTAGTATTGCACTGGACATCCAGGCACAATAATTTATAAATTAGCCCGCACTCGTGAAGCGAAAAGCGGGGTTAACCGATCGGTCCTGTACGTACGAACGTGCGTGTCTGCATTTCGTTATTCCCTTTTCTCTGGAATTGCTTGTTGGATTGACACGAAATTTTCACCAAGGTGTGACTACTCATGTAGAAGGTGTTAATTGCAATTATGACGTCATAGGTCACGTGGAGTGGTACCCATGTTGGAAAAAAAGGAGAAAGGTTAGACCTCTATGTCTGAAACCGCTTCATGGGAAAAAAATATGACCACCTATCCTGAAGCTCACCTGGATCAGTAGCAACAGTCACTCAAACCTCCTGCGGACCCCCTTAGAGCCTGAATTTTTTTAATGCCGTGAATAAACTTTGGTACATCACGGTTTATGAAGGTTGTGGTCAAGTTTCATTAAAATCGTGTGTGGAGTTTTGGAGGAGAGAACAAATGCCTATCTTGGGGGTGGAGGGTCAACCCCCCCACCCCCACCGTAGACCCCCTTAATGAGCGCAGATTTTGATGCACTTGATAAACTTTGGTACATCACAGGTGATCAAGTTTGTGGTCAGGTTTCATCAAAATTGTTTGCGTAGTTTCTGAGTAGAGAGAAAATACCTATTTTGGGGGGTTCACCCTCCCGCCCTCCCCCCGCCCCCCTATAGAACCCCCAATGAGTGCAGATTTTGATACAGTCAATACACTTTGGTACATTACGGGTGATGAAGATTGTGGTCAAGTTTCATCGAAACCGTGTGTGTAATTTTGGAGAAGAGAGCAAATACCTTTTTGGGGGGTGGGGGGGAGGTCAAACCTCCCCAGAGTTCTTGCGAGTTAAGTCATTGTTCACTGCGTGATTGTGTGTGGTCTTGGTCGAGCTATTGGGAGTGAAGTCACTATGTGAGATATTGGTAGAGCTCTTGGGAGTGAAGTCACTATGTGAGGTCTTGGTAGAACTCTTGGGAGTGAAGTCACTATGTGAGGTCTTGGTAGAACTCTTGGAGTGGCGTCACTATGTGAGGTCTTGATAGAGCTCTTGGGAGTGAAGTCACTATGTGAGGTCTTGGTAGAGCTCTTGGGAGTGAAGTCACTGTGTGAGGTCTTGGTAGAGCTCTTGGGAGTGAAGTCACTATGTGAGGACTTGGTAGAACTCTTGGAGTGAAGTCACTATGTGAGGTCTTGGTAGAGCTCTTGGGAGTGAAGTCACTGTGTGAGGTCTTGGTAGAGCTCTTGGGAGTGAAGTCACTGTGTGAGGTCTTGGAAGAGCTCTTGGGAGTGAAGTCACTATGTGAGGTTTTGATAGAACTCGTGGAGTGGTCACTATGTGTGGTCGTGGTGGAGTTCTTGGGAGTGAAGTCAGTATGTGAGGTCTTGGTAGAACTCGTGGAGTGAAGTCACTATGTGAGGTCTTGGTGGAGTTCTTGGGAGTGAAGTCAGTTTGTGAGGTCTTGGTAGAGCTCTTGGGAGTGAAATCACCATGTGAGGTCTTGGTAGAGCTCTTGGGAGTGAAGTCACTGTGTGAGGTCTTGGTAGAGCTCTTGGGAGTGAAGTCACCATGTGAGGTCTTGGTAGAGCTCATGAGAGTGAAATCACTATGTGAGGTCTTGGTAGAACTAGTGGAGTGAAGTTACTATGTGTGGTCTTGGTGGAGTTCTTGGGAGTGAAGTAACTATGTGGGGACTTGGTAGAACTCTTGGAGTGAAGTCACTATGTGAGGTCTTGTTAGAGCTCTTGGGAGTGAAGTCACTGTGTGAGGTCTTGGTAGAACTCTTGGGAGTGAAGTCACTGTGTGAGGTCTTGGTAGAGCTCTTGGGAGTGAAGTCACAATGTGAGGTCTTGGTAGAACTCGTGGAGTGGTCACTATGTGTGGTCTTGGTGGAGTTCTTGGGAGTGAAGTCAGTATGTGAGGTCTTGGTAGAGCTCTTGGGAGTGAAGTCACTATGTGAGGTCTTGGTAGAACTCGTGGAGTGAAGTCACTATGTGAGGTCTTGGTGGAGTTCTTGGGAGTGAAGTCAGTTTGTGAGGTCTTGGTAAAGCTCTTGGGAGTGAAGTCACTATGTGAGGTCTTGGTAGAACTAGTGGAGTGAAGTCACTATGTGAGGTCTTGGTAGAACTAGTGGAGTGAAGTCACTATGTGTGGTCTTGGTGGAGTTCTTGGGAGTGAAGTCACTATGTGAGATCTTTGTAGAACTAGTGGAGTGAAGTCACTATGTGTGGTCTTGGTGGAGTTCTTGGGAGTGAAGTCAGTATGTGAGGTCTTGGTGGAGTTCTTGGGAGTGAAGTCACTATGTGTGGTCTTGGTGGAGTTCTTGGGAGTGAAGTCAGTATGTGAGGTCTTGGTAGAACTCTTGGGAGTGAAGTCACTATGTGAGGTCTTGGTAGAACTAGTGGAGTGAAGTCACTATGTGAGGTCTTGGTGGAGTTCTTGGGAGTGAAGTCACTATGTGAGGTCTTGGTAGAACTAGTGGAGTGAAGTCTCTGTGTGAGGTCTTGGTAGAGCTCTTGGGAGCAAAGTACGTACTGATGTTTTATAGGTAGGGTATTATTACGAGGAAAAATTAATCCTGCTGACCCATATACAGTCGTACAACTAAAGATCCTACTCTGCCTTCCAAAATGAGCATGACATTGTGTGCCGGTATCCAAACGCAAATTACCTGCTCGAGATGTGCAATTATCAATTACTACAACACCAATATGGACATATCACAAGTCAATGATGGACCAAATGGCTTGATCTGTATCTGGTTTACTTCATCCTATTCACACGGTGCTCGAAGAATGGCGGATCAGCCAGGAATCAATATCCTAAAGATAAAGTTTACAAAACGCTCTGAAAGAACATCCATTTAATGTTCTGCGAGTTCTTCACAACCACATCCAAACGGGAGAGGTTACAGATCAAGTGGTATCATTTACCAGGGTGTAGGTTCCACATGGACATGGACACTCTCTTCGGTAAACAACGTTAATGCCACGGGTGGAAAGTTTCTCTTCGTTTGGGAAAAGCGACACCATCAACCCAGTAATCAGACGTGCAAAGCAAATGCCAGGCCAAAAATAATCTCCTGCATCCCGACACTTGCTTCCGTTGTGCGCTCAACGCGCGCAGGTGCACCGACGACGTGAATTTAACCACATTTGGGATTTGTTTGTGTTTTACCAAAGTATTCACTGCAAGGAGACATCTTAATTGGATCCACTCGTCATTTGCATAAATTAATGTTGATGGTTACTCCCACCCCTTCTGGGTGGCATCTAGGAGTGGGTGGTGAGCGTTTCCACAGACATGTCGCAACTCCATCACAGGGTGGTACCAAAGCTCGACCTCAGTCAGGATTGGAATTTTTGGTAATTTGGCCAGTACGCTGTGAGCTCAATGACCGACTTGTTTTTGAAAGGAACCTTGGGAAATTTAATGTCCACAAGCAAATGCGAGCATATGGGACGGCCGGATGGATGTCCTCTCCGAAAGACGACTCGCTCGTTGATCTACCTGAGAAGCACCAGACTGCATTGATGTACCCTTATGAGACAGCCTCCACAATATGGCACCTCACCGCATTAGTGATTAACTTGTCCAATTGATTTTTTTGCCTGGAAGCAAACCTCGACAGCAGAGAGCCGAGGCACGACCCATTGAATGATCCTGAACCCCATGGTCCCACACCTAATTGCCTTGCGCGTTGCAGGACAACCAACATTTGTGGGTCTCATCCCTAGGCTGGCTGTTACACATATATGTTACACTTTATCGACATAAAAACTCCTATCCACAGGGAAAACCGTTGAAGCTTGCCAGCCTGACACAAAGAGAAAGTTTAATAGAAGTGATGATACATTTTTCATTACTTTTTTTTATTTTTTTTTTGCTCAACTCACCTTGTTTCCTCCTAAGTTGACACGCATGGGAGTGAGGAAAGGGTCAAAAATCATCCTTCCTGTTTCGATGTTCACCGGGGACTGTCGCTTTCCAGCTGCGCACAAGCTCCACGCTGAGTTCACTAGGCCCCAAAAGCCTGGACCTGGAGATATATGCGAAGGCAGAGAGAGAGACAGACAGACAGAGACAGACAGAGAGAAACAGAGACAGGGACAGAGAGAGAGGGAGAGAGAACCGGTATTTTATCAAAATCCATCCTTCTCAGTCTTTCTGTTCTTTGTAATTCACTTTATTATTATTACTCCAAGTTAATAGGCACCCATGATGACATCTCATATCAATGTAATCAGATTTCATGAGAAATCATGGAATAGTCTCTTAACTCTGAGCTCCTTGGACTCTCGGCTCACCCAACCTCGGCTCCCTGGAGAAAAAAAAAACCCGGCCGCTTGGAAATATGAGGGTTTGAATAGCGGCTGGTAAAATGGCCGCTCGGGTTCAAGGGGTTAAGGGCAAGTTTAACGTGGTTTTAGGACGCTGGATGTAGTGTGTATGACCTAGATGAACCCCAGTACAGGAGCCCTTGCAGGTAATGGGTCCAATTCTTGGATTCATCTCAGTTGTGATTGGCTCGAGGTCTGATGCATGAGATCTGACGAGATGACGTTGCGGTGACACACCGAGGGCCTACACCTTTGAGCTGCTTCGTCTGCCATGAATCCTCGGTCCGACTATAAACTGTCAGATCGATAATTTGCCAAAGACAGGACGTTTCATCACAAATTACAATAATCCTCTGATGTACGTTAAGCCGCGTGTCCCGTCTGCTGGAGTGAGCTGATGGACGTCAGAGATCCCACGGTGTCCTTCTCCAAGAGTAGGACGGTTATCGCCGGCACCATGAACAAATTATCCAAGTTTCTGCTAAAATTGCGGGTGGCAAGTGGTCTACTCTTCTCGCATGTAGCCACTGAGTGGCTCAGAAGGTGCGGTTGCTGCGTGGGAAGCAAATTCGCAAATCCAGGATTCACAAGAATACAATTACACATCCGATGCTACAAGGTGAATGGGTTTGTTCGGTGGCTTTTCCGGCATGTACAATGATTGGTGAAAGAGGATAAATATTTTTGTCAAAATGTTTGACATTTCCCAGATCTTCCAGGATCTAGTTTGTATACACCTTAACCGTTATTTAAAAAAAACAAACCCCCCACCCCCACACTGATTTGTCTGCGATGCCGACTCAAATGCCAACCGACTCAAATGAGTATGGTGGTGGAGGGTTGAAGGCATGTGGGATAGAGAAGGAAGTTCCAGAGATATTTAAATTTAGACTTGCTAATAATTTTGATTCAATGTAGGTTTGACTGTTTCATTATGCAACACCTTTCAAGAGAACATGTTCCAATTAAATATATGACTTGTTAAGTCCATGGCTCAGCATCAGGAGGGAGAAAATGAAGAAAAAAAAAAAAGAAAGTTTCGTGCAACACATTTTTTTTAAACCACAAGGCCTCAATCTTTTCGAAATGCAACACCTGGAAGAATGATGTAAACAACACACCCTGTGATGGAGTTACACCTTTGAAAAAGACAATGATGGTTTGGCCTGTCTGGATTTCCCAACTGATCTCTGAGCTCATGATGCTGGGACTATAGATTCACCACCGACTCGATTGATTTGTCCATTTCTTTAATGTCCTTGTAATTAATGAATTAATGTAACAGCACACTATGTGTCCACTATTGTTCTTGTCCTGCATATATATGCATAAACTCCTCCACAAGACCTAAATAACTGTTATCAACAAGCAAACTGAGTCTCGCTACGTATCGTGTCGATCCGAGGAAGTTTGGGTTGCGTGATCACACACGTACCTTTGACTTCTTACATGTCTCATGATAGATGTTCGTACAAAATAATTAACAATCTGAGTGATTTTTTTTTAAAAATCGAAATCATCAACATTGCTTCCAGGACTGGCAGGATGACCTAGAGGTACGCACACTTGCCTCTGAGCTGTCTAACCTGGGTTCAAATCCCGACCCATCTATAAACTGTCATCCTGTCATAAACTGTCATCCTGGTGTTTCATCGACATGGCGAGGCATCAATGTGTGTGCCGTTCCCTGGATGGACGTGAAATGGGTGTCCCATCTGCCAGCATTCGTTGGTGGACATTAAAGATCCCGAGGTGTCCTTTGCGAAGAGTAGGTGAGCTGTCGCCGGCACCTACACCCAGATGTACAGATGTACACACCCACATATACACACAAACAGATAATCACCTTATTTCCCACCAGCAGGGATACCGGCATTGCTCGGTGCTGTTCTAATCCTGTTGGCATTTTGAAGAAATCAAATTTTGTTTTTTCTAATTTTTTTTGTGGGGGCTAAAACACTTCCCTACACCCACGAAGAAATGTGATCAGGGATCATTTAGCAATACCTTTCACCTTGCTACAAAGGCTTCGGCACTATGGAGCAATTAACGAAAAAAATATTCAAACAAGCTCAAATGAGCTAAAATCCTCGTCCTCTTCATGATGACGTCATAGAAACGAATATGACGTCATTGTGATGTATCAGGTTTGCGATAAATTATCCGTGCTAATGCCTGGCTTGATTCCCGCAAACAAAATTCAAACAGCTTGCCTAGTTTCGGAGATAATGGTATAGGCGATTTCCATTAGCGGCGATATTATGACGTCAACTTTTTTTCTCGGAAGAATTTCCAAAATCGGAGATGGTTGCTGCCTGCGCGTGGGCTTTTTGCATATACATGGCAAGTTTCACGAAGATCCGATGAAAACTCTGGGTTGTGAAACAAAAAATGTCAAAAAATAGGAATGACGTAATAAAATTTGATATGACGTCATAGTGATGTATCATATGTGCGGTAATTCATCTCTGCTAATGCCCTGTTCGATTCCCGCAAACAGAATTCAAAAAGCTTGCCTAGTTTCGGAGATAATTTTTTAGGCAATTTCCATTAGCGGAGATATTTTGACGTCATAACTTTTTTTTCTCGGAGGAATTTTCAAAATCGGAGATGGTTACTGTCTGCGCAGGGAATTTTTACATATATATGCCAAGTTTCAGGAAGTTTCGATGAAAACTGTAGGACGTGAAACAAAAAGTCCACAAGAACAACAACGTGAGTAAGACTTCGAGATCCTCCACGAGGATCTAAAAATGCGTCTTTTTATCAAAATTTTCAAAACGTTGTTTTTTTTGCCTAAAATTCCCCGCCACTCACCGATGAACCTCTGAACATTTTATTCAGCGAAGATCTGTTTGGCCATCTCTGAGAAAATGGTGACAGACAGACAGTCAGACAGACGGCACAAATGGCCTCTTACAGTTTAGATAGTGCATTCTATCAGTAAAGTAGCATATTGTTTGTTGTAGTTTCAAGGTACAGGGTGATCCATAATTAAATCCCAACTTTTGAATATGGAAATACCACGTTAATAAATTAAATAAAATACCAAAATATTTATATGTATGTATATATATATATATATATATATATATATATATATATATATATATATATATATATATATATATATATATATATATATATATATATATTATCCATTTATTGCAGTTTTAATTTGTCAAAATCGAATCGCAACATAAGCTCCTGCATTCTCAGCACATTTTTTTTCAATCCTTCGCCAACATTTTCCACTGAACGCGTAAGAAACTCCTCTGGCAAATTGGACACAACATTGCAGATATAACGTTCTGATTCATCCAAATTAGCGGGGTTGCTAACATACACTTGTTCTTCATCCCATCCTCACAAAAAAAAAAAAAATGAATCGCACAGGGACTCCTGGATGGCCACTCTATCGGTCCTCATCACTCGATCCATCCGTGTGAAAAGTGAGAATCCAACCAATTAGGAACTTAAATCAAGAAGTGCGAAGGAGCACCGTCTTGCATAGAAATCGTTAAATCTTTATTGTTCAGATGCTGATTGTTTTTAGAAAAAGAAGCTCTTGAAGCATTTCTGAGTATCTCTGTCATTTCATAGTATTGCGGAGGATGTCAGGTCTGTTGGGTTGAGTTGAAGTCATTCCGCATCCAAACCAGCAGTTTTGACGGACTTTGGCTGAATTCGACTGTCGTTTCTGGATCACTTCCTGAGCAGTAATGGCAGTTACACCTGTTGACAAAACCATCACCTTGGAAAACAGTGTCGTCAGACAAGGTAACGTTCCAACACACAACTGAACAGTCATCAGTCCATTGACGGAAATGTTCACAAAACTCCATTCTGTCATCACAATCATCAGGAAACAACTGCTGAACATAATGAGGTTTGTATGGTTTCCATCCCAAGTCCTTCTTAAAAATTGTCCCAATTGCATGCTCCCTCTCCGATTGTCTGATCGACTTATTTTGGCTCCTTGTGAACACATCTCATACCTGATCAATGTTTTTCTGGTTTTCTCGTTGTGGTACTTAAGTGTACAAGTACGTGCTCGTACGTGTACCCGTACGTGCGTGGCCGTACGTGCAAAAAATAAAAAATAAAAAAACTTTAAAACCGCTTGCCAGAAGCAACCACACAGGCCGTTCCTTCACTCTCGCGTGCCCGTACATGCGTGGCCGTATGTGCGTGACCGTATGTGCGTGACCGTACATGCAAACCAAAAAAAAAACTTTCAAACAACCACAAAGGCCGTTCCTTCGCTGTCGTAAACGACCACTGGATTGGGGCATTGTGTTTAAGAAAATCGACAAAGAAATCGAGAAAGAAAGAATACAGTTAGTCGATAAATCGAGAAAAAATCGAGAAAGAATACAATAAGTCGTCACTATGCGGAAGTCCGGAAGTTAAGTCCTCACTGTCCGGAAGTTCGCATATCGCAGTTATGATTATTCGCAATTTAGTTTCAATGGCCAATTATTCAATTAGCGCCAACGTATTTTGCCTTTTCGCAATGTCATCGCAAGGAAAAACACAAAGAGAAGAGAAGAGAGAGAAAGAGAGAGAGAGAGAGAGAGAGAGAGAGAGAGAGAGAGAGAGAGAGAGAGAGAGAGAGAGAGAGAGAGAGAGAGAGAGAGAGAGAAAACGTATGTGCAAAAAAATTAATAAATAAATAAAAAATAATAATTTCAAACAACCACACAGGCCGTTCCTTCGGTCTTGTAAACGACGACTGGATTGGGCCATTGTGTTTATCTATAAATGGGCATAAGAAATCGAGAAATTATTAGAATACAGTAAGTCATCACTATCCGGAAGTCCGTACGTTGTAACCCGTAATGGGGAACGCGGCTGAGGTTCTCTTCCCCATCGGCCACACCTACGTAGCAACGTGTCCTGTCATTGGTTGGTAAATAAATGGCCGCAGCAACGTGTCTTGTCATTGGTTGGTAAATAAATGGCCATAACTTGGGAAGCACTTGTCCGATTAATATCAAACCTTGAACAGGCACATCCACAGGGCCCCAGCAATATACCTGGCAAGTTTCAATTAGATCGGACCAGTGGTTGTCGAGAAACAGCGGTCAAAGACACACACAGACACAGATACAGACACACACACATTGCTGGAATTATAGATAGATAATTAAATTTAAATAAGATAAAGATATTAAAGGTTGTCGAAATAAATTCCAGCAGTTTCCCGTCGTTGATTCGCCGTCTCGTACACCACCCTATCGAACACGTTACATTAGTTATTCGTGCCTGTTGCGTGTGTCCTTTATAACATCCTTAAAAAACAGTACGTTTCCTGTTTGGAATTGTCTTAAATTTTGTTTCACTGCCAGACAGGCAGACAGATATCTCACCCCTCTCTGAGCATGTGTGGTCAGGCCAAATTGAGAGCCAAAGTACTGACAGACTACAGGTTCGTTTTCTGATTCATGTCCAAAATATAACATTCAATTGAAATTAGGTTGTTCCTCGACCATAAACTCATGTATATCGATAGACAGACAGAAAAAACAGACAGACAGACAGACAGAACTGAACCAATTGCTTAATCACGCTTTTCGTTTCGCATACATGGGTAACAATGGCGACTGGCTTATGGACCCTCTGTGCAGGGGACAACTTCTTCCTGTGAGTTTGCAACCCATCACTTGGTTGGCTTGTTTTCCACTATCACTACAAATGGTACCAGGGTGCAGTTTCTTTCACTCAAAATGTGCAACGTGAAATGGAAGGGTTGCATGAGCTTTCATCAGTGACCTAAAACTACATCATAAACCGACAATCCAGCATTGTCAAACTCTACCCCAGTACCATAGAACTACGATCCAGTGCGATGTACCTCCAGACTAATTATCTGGGTACACCTCTGGTATCATGCGCTTATAATCGAATTTTGTGAACTTCGACCAAATCTATTTAATCATAATGCGGGGTTACAAGAAGTGAAATGAACAAAAGTCTGCTTCATCGATTATCCTGTGGGAGACTCATTACGGATAGCCGATGGATACAGTGAGCTAATTGCCCAAGGAGATTAGAGACACATAAGTGGTCTTATGACGAACAGTGCTCAACCATAAGCTTGGCCC
Source organism: Eptatretus burgeri (assembly GCF_056783735.1). Taxonomy (NCBI): domain Eukaryota; kingdom Metazoa; phylum Chordata; class Myxini; order Myxiniformes; family Myxinidae; genus Eptatretus; species Eptatretus burgeri. The sequence goes on from NC_140977.1 coordinate 53,826,200, forward strand.
ACAGTAGACAAAAAAATAATTTTAATTGAATTTCCCAGGGAGGCTACTGACTCATTTATAAAAAATTTTTACATATTATTCATACGAACGGCGCAGTATCTTTAACATTCTGATAATTGCAGATGGGACAGCTTACTTTTAGTTTGATGGAACCCAAGACGGATCGTTTTGACCATGGATCATGAAAATGATAGTTTCTCTCCGGAACATATTCCCTTGGCAAGTAAAACCAAACGAGACAACTCGGCATGACTCGGAGAGACACATGGCTGGGCTGTTTTTCAATCCCGACAAATCTCACGCTCTCACTGTCTCTCTCCAAACGTAGGCAAACCCTCCTATCAACTTTCAACAATCCTCTTAAGGAAGTTCAGTCTTTCGAACTCCTGGATCTCACTGTCAGCGATGATCTTTCTCCAGCAAATCATATTTCAACGTGGCCTCCAAAGCCAGCCACTGACTGGGCATCCTCCATCATACAAAGTCCTTCCTTGACACACCTGAACACCTGTCCACCTGCAACTTGATGGAGTACTGCTCTCCCTTCTGGGCTGGCTGCCCTGCCTCACATCTTGCTCAGCTTGATACCGTGCAAACCAAGGCATTTTTTAATATATATATATATATATATATATATATATATATATATATATATATATATATATATATATGTTTTTGTATACAATGTCGAGGCTCGTATGAGAGCTAACATACAGAGCGTATAACAAGGGGAGCAGGAGACAAGAGGAGTGGGAAAGGGAAGCACAAAACAGTGGGGAACAGAGACATGAGGAGATCTGTGGAAGGGAGAGGGATGGGGTGGGGTACATAGGGGAAACAATTTGGACACAACAGGGACTTTCAGGAAGGCAAGCACAGAATTTGAAGGAGGTGGGTTTGGGGTGGATTAACAGGGGTAGAAAAGATCGAGGATTTGGATGGGGGACGATAAGAGGTGGTAGTGAACAGCTGTTTTGAAGACCTATAGGGAAGAGTGCGATTGAAGAGAGTGTAGAAGTTTGTTCTAGAGGCGTGAAAAAAGAGGAATGAAAGAGTGAAGGTGAACAGTGATTCTTGATTTTGGTAGTTTCACGAGAAGGGGGTTGCTGGTGGACCTTGAGCGCCCTGCGGAAATATGGGGAGGGGAGACAGATCACAGAGAGAACAGGGGGGCCAGGTCAGAGAGGAGACGGTAGAAGACAGAAAGACGACCAACCTTCCTGCGGTGAGAGAGTGAGAGGCCCAAAGACTCAGCCTCACCGCGGGAGATACCAATGATCCTCAATGCCTTGGTTTCCACAGCGTGAAGCCGTGAAAGGTGGGAGTCGGGAGCACCAGCTCAGAGAGGAGAGCAGTACTCCATCAGGCTGCGGAAGAAAGCTTTGTATGTGATCAGGAGCTCAGGTGTGCCAAGGAAGGACTTTGCACGACGGAGGATGCCCAGTCGGCAACTGGCTTTGGAGGCCAGGTTGGAAATGTGGCTTTCCCAGGAAAGATCATGGCAGATAGTGAGACCCAAGAGTTTGAAAGTTGGAGCCTCTTCTGGAGGATTGTTGCAAAAATAGATGGGGGGGGGGGGGGTCCAGACAGTCCTTTCAGAGAGACACAGTGAGAATGTGAGATTTGTCAGGATTGAAAGACATGTTCCACATGTTGGACCAGCTTTTGATTTTATCCAGATCTGCAAAGAGTGAAGAAGCTGCTTGCCGATCTTAAGGATGACAGATGCTACGGCAGAGGGTGGAATCATCAGTAAAGAGATATAGAGGATTTTCCAGAGAGTCGGAGAGATCATTGATGAAAACCAGAAAAAGAACAGGGCTCAGAAGGCTACCTTGAGGAACTCCAGCCTGGACAGGAAGAGGGGATGAAAGAACTCCATTTAGGGCCACACGTTGGCTGCGACAGGAGAGGAAGTCTGCGAGCCATGAGTGTAGATGGCCTTGGATACCATCAGGCCTTCATGATTATAAGATAAGCCCTTCAAGATCATTGGAAACTCTCGTGGTTAAGCTAATTCAATGGGCTTATCACCATCACGGACAGGTCGGTGGTCTCCTTGTCTTTTACCACCTCCTTTTTTGGTCTTGCACCTTCTGCGTCGGTACCCCCCCCCCCCCAACCTCCTAGGTTTCTGCAGGGTCACATGGAACACAATCAACCCCCTTCTGGTGAAACTACCTAAATCCAGGATCGCTGCTCACCTCCACTCAATTGTTCCTCTTTTTTTCCTGCCTGTGGAACCAACTTCCACATTCTCTTCAATCTCATTCTTCCCTCCAGGTGTTCAAGACAGCTGTTCACCACAATCTCAGATAGTCCCCAATCCAAAATCATGATCTTTTCTACCCTCGTTAACCCTTCCCCAACCCTCCTACTTCCAAATTTCCAGCTTTCCCTCCTGAGAGTTTCTTTCTGGAGCCATCTTGTCCACCTCATGCATCCTCTCCTAAACTCCTCCCCAACCCCCCCCCCACCACCCCCCAATTCCTCCCCACACCCATTATTTGTCTGTCTCCCTTTGTTGTGGCCTTCAACTCTGCTGTTGATGTTTGATTACCTCTACCCTCGTCCCCCTCTCTCCACTGTTCTCCTTTTGACCTGTTGCAGCCTGATCCATTTAGTGTACTTGTACTAGCTCTTCCACGAGCCTCGACTTTGTATACAATAAATAAAATAACGAAAAAAAAAAGGAATTCCCTTCAAACACAGCCTGGTGTAACCGGGTTATGTGCTAGTTATCGATCACGAAGCAAAGATTCATCTGGAAAGTAAACTTTGCTTTCATCAGAGCAGAAGTTGCTGATGAGGATTAGAATGTTTTGATGTTGCGAGTTCAAATCCCGCTGCAGGTAATCATGATTAAGGATGGGGAATCTACAAGCTTTGAGAAAACTGAGCTCTGCTCGGGAGAATGTCTTTGTCGTGATCAGATCGTTAGTGATATCCCAACGGTTCACTCGTGGCCCTCAGGGAGCAGGTAATCTACCTGGGCTGTCCTACATGTGCTCATCAGTGCTTTGTGTTTGACTCTCAACGTCCTCAGGGTATCTTGGGAAGAGCATGAAAATTCCGCTCACAATCTTCTGATCGAATTTCAATATTAATAATGATATTAATTTATTTACCTGTTGTAGGCTTTTGAAACAGTGTTGTAAGACTCATTGTTGGCCTCGTACCACATATGTTATACGTAGGACAAGGACATCAGGAACTATCAGTGGGCCTTTTAGTTACATGGATATGAGGAGACAATTAGGCTTGGTGGAGACAATTAAACAGTTGAAGACAAGTTTTAAATAAACGACGAATATTTTAAAATCATAGTGTTCCGAAACCTACATCCAGGTATCTTTACCTGGGGTCGTTCAGCTCTGGGTTTATGGGTCGTGAGACCTGCGGTAAGGTATCAGCTTTCACACACCTGAGATGCAGTGACTGTACTGAATCATCGTGAGTCTTCCTGGTTGTGTGGATTCTGATTCAGTTGTAAAACTCCATTTCGAATGAGATTTATACCTGCTGAGAGTGTGCTACTGGCTTTTGTGTTTGTTCCTCGTCCAAGTGCGAGCAGGTGGTGCGTGGGAAAGGTGTAGTTTCCTCGACCTCAAAGCCTTGGCTTTCTTGTTCGAAACACTGTATCTGTATGAAATTATTTGTGCATCTGTAGGGTTACACTGCATGACGACATATCGATAATATGTTGATTCCTCAACACAATGAAATAATAATCACCAATAATCAATACTGATCAATCAGCAATATACGTCATAGACGTCGTTTCCAACTTACCGCATTGTGATGGCTTGAAAAATATGAATCAACTTATGGATCATCTATTTATTACATATGCACAAGGAGGAGTAGGGATGGAGGTGGGGGTAGGGCCTACAAGTTTCCATCATGCAAACAGCACTCAAAGGTTTTCCCCAAACCGTGAAGCAAAACACAACACAGGTAGGTGAAAGACAGGTAGAGGTCACTTTTCTCCTTCGTCTCCAACATACCACATATTCTTCCCAGCAGTAGGTGGATTTCCCAATGCCAATTGGAAGAGGTGAATTCCTCGATTACATTGGATGATGTGAATTTCTGCATGCCATTGGAAGAGATGAAGTAACGGATTCCATTGGATGAGGTTAATTTATGGATTCCATTGGAAGAGGTGAATTTCTGGATTCCATCGGAAGAGGTGAATTTCTGGATTCCATTGGAAGAGGTGAATTTCTCGATTCCATTGGATGAGGTGAATTTCTGGATTCCATCGGAAGAGGTGAATTTTTCGATTCCATTGGAAGAGGTGAATTTCTGGATTCCATTGGAAGTGGTGATTTTCTGGATGCCATTGGAAGAGGGAAGTTAACCGATTCCATTGGAAGATGTGAATTTCTCGATTCCATTGGAAGAGGTGAACTTCTCGATTCCATTGAATGAGGTGAATTTCTCGATTCCATTGGAGGAGGTGAATTTCTGGATTTCATTGGAAGAGGGAAGTTAACCGATTCCATTGGAAGATGTGAATTTCTCGATTCCATTGGAAGAGGTGAACTTCTCGATTCCATTGAATGAGGTGAATTTCTCGATTCCATTGGAGGAGGTGAATTTCTGGATTTCATTGGAAGAGGGAAGTTAACCGATTCCATTGGAAGATGTGAATTTCTCGATTGCATTGGAAGAGGTGAATTTCTTGATTCCATTGAATGAGGTGAATTTCTCGATTCCATTGGAGGAGGTGAATTTCTTGATTTCATTGGAAGAAGTAAATTAACCAATTCCATTGGAAGATTTGAATTTCTCGATTCCATTGAATGAGGTGAATTTCTCGATTCCGTTGGAAGAGGTGAATTTCTCGATTCCATTGGAAGAGTTGAATTTCTGGATGCCATTGGAAGAGGGAAGTTAACCGATTCCATTGGAAGATTTGAATTTCTGGATTCCATTGGAAGAGGTGAATTTCTGGATTCCATTGGAAGAGGTGAATTTCTGGATTCCATCGGAAGAGGTGAATTTCTGGATTCCATTGGAAGAGGTGAATTTCTCGATTCCATTGGATGAGGTGAATTTCTGGATTCCATCGGAAGAGGTGAATTTTTCGATTCCATTGGAAGAGGTGAATTTCTGGATTCCATTGGAAGTGGTGATTTTCTGGATGCCATTGGAAGAGGGAAGTTAACCGATTCCATTGGAAAATGTGAATTTCTCGATTCCATTGGAAGAGGTGAACATCTCGATTCCATTGGATAAGGTGAATTTCTGGATTCCATTGGAAGAGGTGAATTTCTTGATTCCATTGGAAGATTTGAATTTCTCTATTCCATTGGAAGAGGTGAACTTCTCGATTCCATTGGATGAGGTTAATTTCTGGATTCCATTGGAAGAGGTGAACTTCTTGATTCCATTGGATGAGTTGAATTTCTGGATGCCATTGGAAGAGGGAAGTTAACCGATTCCATTGGAAGATTTGAATTTCTGGATTCCATTGGAAGAGGTGAATTTCTGGATTCCATTGGAAGAGGTGAATTTCTGGATTCCATCGGAAGAGGTGAATTTCTGGATTCCATTGGAAGAGGTGAATTTCTCGATTCCATTGGATGAGGTGAATTTCTGGATTCCATCGGAAGAGGTGAATTTTTCGATTCCATTGGAAGAGGTGAATTTCTGGATTCCATTGGAAGTGGTGATTTTCTGGATGCCATTGGAAGAGGGAAGTTAACCGATTCCATTGGAAGATGTGAATTTCTCGATTCCATTGGAAGAGGTGAACATCTCGATTCCATTGGATAAGGTGAATTTCTGGATTCCATTGGAAGAGGTGAATTTCTTGATTCCATTGGAAGATTTGAATTTCTCTATTCCATTGGAAGAGGTGAACTTCTCGATTCCATTGGATGAGGTTAATTTCTGGATTCCATTGGAAGAGGTGAACTTCTTGATTCCATTGGATGAGGTGAATTTCTGGATTGCAATGGAAGAGGTGAATTTCTCGATTCCATTGGAAGAGGCGGATTTCTGGATTTCATTGGAAGAAGTAAATTAACCAATTCCATTGGAAGATTTGAATTTCTCGATTCCATTGAATGAGGTGAATTTCTCGATTCCGTTGGAAGAGGTGAATTTCTCGATTCCATTGGAAGAGGTAAGTTAACCGATTCCATTGGAAGAGGTGAATTTTTCGATTCCATTGAATGAGGTGAATGTCTCGATTCCGTTGGAAGAGGTGAATTTCTCGATTCCATTGGAAGAGTTGAATTTCTGGATGCCATTGGAAGAGGGAAGTTAACCGATTCCATTGGAAGATTTGAATTTCTGGATTCCATTGGAAGAGGTGAATTTCTCGATTCCATTGGAAGAGGTGAATTTCTCGATTCCATTGGAAGAGGTGAACATCTCGATTCCATTGGATGAGGTGAATTTCTGGATTCCATTGGAAGAGGTGAATTTCTGGATTCCATTGGAAGAGGTGAATTTCTTGATTCCATTGGAAGAGGTGAACACCTCGATTCCATTGGATAAGGTGAATTTCTGGATTCCATTGGAAGAGGTGAATTTCTTGATTCCATTGGAAGATTTGAATTTCTCTATTCCATTGGAAGAGGTGAACTTCTCGATTCCATTGGATGAGGTGAATTTCTGGATTTCATTGGAAGAGGTGAATTTCTCGATTCCATTGAATGAGGTGAATGTCTCGATTCCGTTGGAAGAGGTGAATTTCTCGATTCCATTGGAAGAGTTGAATTTCTGGATGCCATTGGAAGAGGGAAGTTAACCGATTCCATTGGAAGATTTGAATTTCTGGATTCCATTGGAAGAGGTGAATATCTCGATTCCATTGGAAGAGGTGAACATCTCGATTTCATTGGATGAGGTGAATTTCTGGATTCCATTGGAAGAGGTGAATTTCTTGATTCCATTGGAAGAGGTGAATTTCTTGATTCCATTGGAAGAGGTGAACATCTCGATTCCATTGGATGAGGTGAATTTCTGGATTCCATTGGAAGAGGTGAATTTATCTATTCCATTGGAAGAGGCGAATTTCTCTATTCCATTGGAAGAGGTGAACTTCTCGATTCCATTGGATGAGGTTAATTTCTGGATTCCATTGGAAGAGGTGAACTTCTTGATTCCATTGGATGAGGTGAATTTCTGGATTGCAATGGAAGAGGTGAATTTCTCGATTCCATTGGAAGAGGCGGATTTCTGGATTTCATTGGAAGAGGTGAATTTCTCGATTCCATTGGAAGAGGCGGATTTCTGGATTTCATTGGAAGAGGTGAATTTCTCGAATCCATTGGATGAGATGAATTTCTTGATTCCACTGGAGGAGGTGAATTTCTGGATTTCATTGGAAGAGGTAAGTTAACCAATTCCATTGGAAGAGGTGAATTTCTCGATTCCATTGGATGAGGTGAATTTCTGGATTCCATTGGAAGAGGTAAGTTGACCGATTCCATTGGAAGAGGTGAATTTCTGGATTCCATTGGAAGAGGTAAGTTAACCGATTCCATTGGAAGAGGTGAACTTCTCGATTCCATTGGATGAGGTTAATTTCTGGATTCCACTGGAGGAAGTGAATTTCTGGATTTCATTGGAAGAGGTAAGTTAACCAATTCCATTGGAAGATTTGAATTTATCGATGCCATTGGAAGAGGTGAACATATTGATTCCATTGGATGAGGTGAATTTCTGGATTCCATTGGATGAGGTGAATTTCTAAATTCCATTGGAAGAGGTGAACATCTTGATTCCATTGGAACAGGTAAGTTAACCAATTCCAGAGGAAGAGGTGAACTTCTCGATTCCATTGGATGAGGTTAATTTCTGGATTCCATTGGAAGAGGTGAACTTCTCGATTCCATTGGATGAGGTGAATTTCTGGATTTCAATGGAAGAGGTGAATTTCTCGATTCCATTGGAAGAGGTGAATTTCTCGATTCCATTGGAAGAGGTGAATTTCTCGATTCCATTGGAAGAGGTGAACTTCTCGATTCCATTGGATGAGGTGAATTTCTGGATGCCATTGGAAGAGGTAAGTTAACCGATTCCATTGGAAGAGGTGAAATTCTCGATTCCATTGGAAGAGGTGATTATCTGGATGCCATTGGAAGAGGTAAGTTAACCGATTCCATTGGAAGATGTGAATTTCTCGATTCCATTGTAAGAGGTGAACATCTTGATTCCATTGGATGAGGTGAATTTCTAAATTCCATTGGAAGAGGTGAACATCTTGATTCCATTGGAAGAGGTAAGTTAACCAATTCCATAGGAAGAGGTGAACTTCTCGATTCCATTGGATGAGGTTAATTTCTGGATTCCATTGGAAGAGGTGAACTTCTTGATTCCATTGGATGAGGTGAATTTCTCGATTCCATTGGAAGAGGTGAATTTCTCGATTCCATTGGAAGAGGTGAATTTCTCGATTCCATTGGAAGAGGTGAACTTCTCGATTCCATTGGATGAGGTGAACATCTTGATTCCATTGGAAGAGGTAAGTTAACCAATTCCATAGGAAGAGGTGAACTTCTCGATTCCATTGGATGAGGTTAATTTCTGGATTCCATTGGAAGAGGTGAACATCTTGATTCCATTGGATGAGGTGAATTTCTGGATTCCATTGGAAGAGGTGAATTTCTCGATTCCATTGGAAGAGGTGAATTTCTCGATTCCATTGGAAGAGGTGAACTTCTCGATTCCATTGGATGAGGTGAATTTCTGGATGCCATTGGAAGAGGGAAGTTAACCGATTCCATTGGAAGAGGTGAAATTCTCGATTCTATTGGAAGAGGTGATTATCTGGATGCCATTGGAAGAGGTAAGTTAACCGATTCCATTGGAAGATGTGAATTTCTCGATTCCATTGGAAGAGGTGAACATCTTGATTCCATTGGATGAGGTGAATTTCTGGATTCCATTGGAAGAGGTGAATTTCTCGATTCCATTGGAAGAGGTGAATTTCTCGATTCCATTGGAAGATTGGAATTTCTCGATTCCATTGGAAGAGGGGAATTTCTGGATTCCATTGGATGAGGTGAATATCTGGATTCCATTGGAAGAGGTGAATTTCTGGATTCCATTGGAAGAGGTGAATTTCTGGATTCCATTGGAAGAGGTGAATTTCTGGATTCCATTGGATGAGGTGAATTTCTGGATTCCATTGGATGAGGTGAATTTCTGGATTTCATTGTAAGAGGTGAATTTCTGGATTCCATTGGAAGAGGTGAATTTCTCGATTCCATTGGAGGAGGTGATTTTCTGGATGCCATTGGAAGAGGTAAATTAATCGATTCCATTGGAATATTTGAATTTCTGGATTCCCTTGGAAGAAGTGAACTTCCCTATTCCATTGGATGAAGTGGATTTCTGGATTTCATTGGAAGAAGTGAATTTCTCGATGCCATTAGAAGAGGTGAAATAACCAGTGCTGGAAGAGGGGTCCTGCAGTTTAACATAATTCGACGGACGGCCACACATCGACACATTGCCCAACATGTGAAGCACCAGGATGGCAGTTTATACAGTAGCTGGGTTGGGATTCGAACCCAGGAGAGACAGCCTAGAGGCGAGTGCGTGTACCTCCAGGCCATCCGGCCAGCTTTCTAGTTATGAAGTAATTGTTTATTTTCAAAATGTTTTCACATCCAAGGCATAATCATAAGTTCAGTGGATCCATCAATCGTCCTGCAGTTCCAGGTGTTACATTACATTCCCGACATTCATCCAAGGCACAATCAGAAGTTTAGTAGATCCATCGGTCGTACAGCAGCGTTACAGGTTAGCACATTACATTCCTGACCTTTAAGGCCTAACTCACCCCAGGGGAGCACCATCTGTATGGGGGTTGGGGAGGGAGGGGGGGCTGTTAGGGGTTTGTTGGATACTGCAGTAACCAGGACCGATGTGATTATAAGGGGGGATTTGGGGATGGGGTTGATCTCATCCCTCCTTTCTTGCAAGGGTCATCAGCCACATGTTATTCTAATTTTTCCCCATTTAAATGATGATGTCGAACACGACCTGGAACACACAGGGAAAATGATGAATGATTACAAACGTTCTCGTTCGAAGACAGAGGAAAAGGCAGGTGCAGGTGATGAGAGAGAACAACACCTGCATATAGATGGTGGACACTGGTCTAGCTGCAATTTTCATTCTTTCATATACAAAGTCGAGGCTCATGGAAGAGCTAGAGCATAGAATGGATCAGGACGTAACAGAACAAAAGGAACAGCAGAAAGAGAGGGAAGGAAACACACCAACAGCAGGTGTGAAGGACAAAATAGAGGGAGAGCTTGGAGGGACAAGGGCTGTGATGAAGAATGAGGGCTCGGAGAGGATACACGGGGCGAAGAAGATGGACAAACTGGAGATTTGGAAAGAGGTGGGCTTGGAGGATAAGGGGGAGGGGGGTTAACGAGGGTAGAAAAGATCATGGTTTTGGATTGGGAATGATCTGGAATGGTGGTGAACAGCTGTCTTCAAGACTTGGAGGGAAGAATGAGATTGAAGAGAATGTGCAAGTTGGTTACACGGGTAGGAGAAAAAGAGGAATAAATGAGTAGAGGTGATCAGTGTTCCTGGATTTAGGGAGTTTTATCAGAAGGGTTTGCTTGTGGACCCCCTGTGCACCAATGGGGAAAAGGGGAGGGGGTAGAGACAAAACAGAAAGAGTGGAGGGTGCAATACCAGAAAGGAGGTGGGAGAAGACAGAGAGACCACTGGCCTGTCTGCGATGGTGAAGTGATAGACCCATCGACTCAACTTCATCGCGTGAGATTCCAATGATCTTGAAGAACTTGGTTTCCATGGCGTCAAGCTGAGCAAGGTGTGAGGCAGGGGTCCAGAGGGGAGAGCAATACTCCATCAAGCTGAGCTAGGTGTGAGGCAGGGGAGCCAACCCAGAGGGGAGAGCAGTACTCCATCAAGCTGTGGATGAAGGTCTTGTATGTGGATAACAGTTCAGGTGTACCAAGGAAGAACTTTGCATTTCCTTGCTGAATGCTTGTACAAGAACAGGTGTGCTGTGTTTTCTGCTCCTAAATTATTCCTCAAAGGCACGAGTTCAGTACTGAAGGCCTTTGAATGAATATTCTGACCTACATGGAGGACACGTCGTGCTCGTTGTTTATCTGGCTTCATGACCTGGTCAGTGACTTTACTACTCGTTAGGCCTTTGATATGAACTCTTTCCATGGTAGATGCGTGATGAGCCTGATCAAGTTGAATTGGTTTGGCTGCATGATCATGTAAACCTTTTCCCATGTGTAATGTCGTCAGCACCAGAACGCCATGCCACATCCACCTTGATAAGGAAGTCATTAAGCCATCGTCACAGCACATCTCGAGAACTTGAACCACTGACTCATGTCAACACAACTGGCCGATGTCGTGAAACCGGAAACTTTCAGCATCAGTTTCTGCTCGGGTCACCCCGAGTTCCGATAACTGTGGAATGGTTCCTGGAGATGGAACAAAGGCTTCCTGGCACGGAATCCATTTGTAAGCTCGATGTTTGTCATCCTTAGTCTCCTTTCAATTGTCCGTGTATTGGTCTTCACTTGTTCTTCGCTTGTATGCAGCACAAGGCTACGTCGTAGCATAATTGGCTGAGGGTGCGGCTGTGCCACTGATGTAGTGCCCTCTGCAGGTTAGGGCAGGAATTTGTAATTTGTTCATGGTGCTGGCGACAGCTCGCCTACTCTTCGCGAAGGGCACCATGTGATCTTCAACGCCCACCAATGAATGCTGGCCCACGGGACGCCAGTTTAGCGTCTATCCGAGGGATGGCACACACAACCTGACTGTGAAACACCGGGATGACAGTTTATAGCCGGGTTGGGATTTAAACCCAGGAGAGACAGCTTCGAGACGAGTGTGCCTACCTCCAGGCTAGTGGTGTTTCTCAGCCAGATTTACCAGATGAACCACTCGTCCTGGTATTTGGTCGCTGCGATCCCCTGTTATCCCGACAATGTTTTTTTTTTAATCACAGGAATGAAGATTTTGAGAAAAACTCACTTTACTGGCGAAAATACCCAGGGTCTTTTTTTAAACCCAGGTTGGGAAAACCGGACTGGACCCCATTAGTTCCATCCTTGACTACAGAAGTAACAAAATGGCTGGAAGCTGGACCATTGTTATTTCCTTTTTGCACCCTACATATCAATTCAGGGAGTAGTCTCACTCAGCGAACATCGTAGCTCGCTCTCGACATCGATCGGTCTGTATCTGCCTTTAGTTTTGATCACTACTAAACTGTAAAATGCAAGTTCGCATCTATAGGTAAATCATTGGGAACATCACCAGGAGTTGTGTAACTACTTAACACAGACAGCTCGTGATCCCCTCCGGAAACCCACTCGCGACCCCCTTGGGAGGTCATGACCCACCATTTGAGAAACACCGCTCTAGGCCATCCCGTCAGCCCCATAGGTCTCTCACTACCTCGATGTGAAACAATGATGCTTATATCAGCCTTTATGCTTTAGGTTGTAGTAATGAATATTTTTCAACGACCGCTACTTGCTCCTTGTAAGAATAGTAACGGATAGGGTAAGCCGAGGAGAAATTAATCCGCCTTTCCCTGGATTATCCCCCCAAAGCCCACTTGTAATTAGGGGCCAAAGTGCTTTTCAATAAGCCTAGTATGACATCAAGTAACATATGTCAGTGTGGGGTCTGTCCGACGGGCTGTAGCGATCCACCGACCCTGTGTTTGCTCTTCACAAAGGTGGCCATCTTATTGACTTCGAGGAGTGTTTCTTCTGGCTGGCACGTGTCATCCCAAGCAGACCAGTCAGCCGTGAACAGCGGGGTTTTGCCGTCAAGGCTGTGCGGGCCTACCAGGCAATCTGTCTCGGCTGCCCTTATGGCTGACAGCAAGTGGAGGTCAAGTCAACCTCGTTCTTATGTACATTTCAAATAACGCTCGACATCTTTCACATTCGTGTCCTCCTCTACGCTCCTGTACATTCACACTCAAATATGTCCCTCAATTGCAAACACACAAGGCCTGATCCCTCTCTGAGGGCCTTCCCTCTCTGACCCACACCTCGTTCTCCACAGAGTTCCTTCAGTGACGTTGTTAGTCTTCTTTAGAACCTTTTGCCTCCTCGTTCTTCTTCTTTTTCTTCTTCTTCTACTTCTTCTAACTTTTTTCCTCAATGTGCTTTCCTTTCAACTTCTACTTCCCTTTTCCCAATTGCAAACCGATATAATTTATGTGGCTGCCAGCTAACAAGATTGGTAACCTTTAACCTTTGGACCTTAACCTCTGGAAATGGCAGATTGCCGAAACCACGACATTCACTATTGCTGATTTTTGTCTCATATCAAAAATATACATTTTGTTGTTGTTGTTGTTGTTGTTGTTGTTTCATATACAGCCGATGACTGCTTGGCTGCATAATTTTCTGGAAGCGCGGCTGTGCCGCTGATACAGTGACTGCAACCAGTAAGCTGGTACTCATTTTGCTTACCTCAGGACGACAGGCTGAGTCAACCCACCTGGTGTTATTTCAACGGCAGGACAAGGGCTCACACTCAGGACCCTGAGATCTTAAGCCAGCCACCAGGCATCTTGTTAGTGTTGGATCCCAGACTGAGTGGCGTATAATGCTTAAAGAGTCTGCTCTGACGTCTGAGTCGGAAGCTCAGTGGTTCAAACCCCGGCCGAGTCATGGTATGCAGCTCTGACCGCTTCCTTTCTTGATGCTCAGCATTTAATACGATAGAGCATGGACAAATAACGCTGGGAAGGCGATGGCAAACGACCCAGTATAACCCTTGCCAAGAAACTGCTTCGGCATAACTGACCCTCTGTAAAGAGTACGGTTCATCAACAAACGAGTCAGTGCTACAGGCGATGTAGAATCGAGACTCGAAAGTGTGATGGCAGTAACGCTGTGGCTGATGTATCACGATGGCAATGCGAGATAGGCCATCTTGTTCAGTTAATATAATGTTGGACGTCTAATGGTAATTCTTTGCCAGATGGACCCAAAAGTTTTCATCAGTCAATCATCTCTGTTTTTTTGGAGTCCGAGTCGACGCGAGCCTCCGGGGTGCCGACTGCTCGCATAATGCGTCCGTTCGAGGCAATGTGCTCGATGTTGCAGCATTTCCCCCACACCTGACAATGCGTGTTGCTATAGAATGAAGAATCACTTCACACTCCGGGCGGATGAGAAATCTGCTTCGACGCCATTGGAAGAGGTGAAATTGTGCAAAACTTTGTGTTTGAAATTAATCGTAGAAAATGGTACATCCGCCATGACAAACATGCCACTATTAAGTCGGTCTCGAGACAAAAGTGTGACAGATTAATAAATACCGTTTCTCATTGGAAATACCCTATCATGTCCCACTTTTAACTCTACCAATTAACACGTGTGCAACTTCTATTCCTTCTTCCTCCATTGTAATCTTCATCGCTTCTTCCACTCATCTTGTTTTATGAGTTCTTACCCGGTGTGCTCTCATATATCATCACACAGATAGTTGCACGGGGTGTAGAATGATGAGTGAACAGGATGACTGCTGGTAGAAGCAGAAAGAAAGCGAAGAAAGAACTAGAAAACATCTCAAAATGCAAAGCCCGTCCGCGTCCGCTTTGGACTCAAACCAAACTTGACAAAAACAACAGCAAGTAACTAGAATGGAGCTCGGTAGAGTGCGTACCTCCGCCAAGCTGAACTTTTTTGTTTTGTGTCCCACTGATAGGCCAGATCTGGATCCGGTCCTTCACCAAAACCTCATCGGCTTGTTCTTGTCACCTAACCAGCTCATCCCCCAAGTTTTGTCCGAATCCATCCAGAAATTTACCATTTGAGATATCATATATATATATATATATTTTTTTTTTTTTGGCCCTATCTCTCTATGGTAAAGAAGCACTCAAACATTATTGTATTGGGATCCAGAAGTTCACCCAAATCTTATTACTTTGTCGTTGTCACACACCGAACCTGTCCACGAAATTTTGCCTGAAACCATCCACAACTTTTTGCGATATCGGCTTACAGACAGACAAACAGACAAACAAACAAGAAAGATGTCATGCATAGCACAATACTTGTGAAAATCCATAAAACAAATTTGACCTTAAAAAATTGGTAGTTGAATTCAATGAAAAATACACAAATCCTCTTCAAATTTCATGTCAAATGGATGAAAATTGACTTTCAGAAATTTCCTTGTCGACTTTTTGGCCTATGTTGACCTTTTTTGCTTATGTTGACCTCAAAGATAGTTGTTCGTTGAATTCAGTTACCTGATTGCAGATCCTCTTCAAATTTCAAGTCAATGGGATGAAAATTGAGGATTTTAGAAATTCCACATTAGTTGTTGACCTTCGGCCTATGGTGACCTTTTGGTTGATCTTAACCTCAAAAATAATTGGCTGGTTGAATTCAGTGACCTAAAATATCAATCCTCTTCAAATTTCAAGTCAATCGGATGAAAATGGAGGATTTTAGAAATTCAGCCTATGCTGACCTTTTGGTCTATATTGACCTCAAAAATAATTGGTGGTTGAATTCAGTGACCTGTGGTGTAAATTTTGGTCAAATTTCTAGTCAATCGGACGAAAATTGAGGATTTTCGAAATTTTATAAATTTGGCGACCTTTGTTGACCTTTTGACCTTTTGACCTCACAAACAATCGGCTTCTTAATTATGACAAACTCTACCATGTGGTGAAGTTTTGTGAAGATTGGTTTAAAATTTTGACCTGGAGGCGATAAACATGAAAACAAATAGACAAGCAGAACAACGCGCGCAACCAACCGATATAGTTGAAAAATCTTCGATTTCTGCAAGTAATAAACAAACAAGAGGGAAAACAAACTCCCTCCATCTTCGGTGGTGGAGGTAAAAAAAATAAAAATTAAAAATTAGTTATTGTTCTCCATATTCTAATAATAAAGGTGTTTTTTTTTTTTACCTCTGCCACCAAAGATGGATGGAGGTTATGTTTTTATCCATGTTCATCTGTTTGTCCCTCTGCCTGTTTCTTTGTCTGTGAGCAGGATATCTCAAAAGGTTGTGGATGAATTATGACGAAACTTGGTGGATGAGTTGGTTAGGTGACAAGAACAAGCCGAGAAGATGTTTGTTAAGGTCCGGATCCAGATCCAGCCTGTCAGTGGGATACAAAACGTAAAGTGTTCAGCCAAGAGGAGGTATGTGCTCTACCGGGTTCAGTTCTCGATGAAAATGTGATGACAAAAGCTCAAATGGTAAACTATAAGGCATCTCAAAATGCAAGTGGACAAAATAAACATGGAAGCGATTACAATATCCTGCCGTGTCGAGCTGCGTCGTGGATGGGCTGATAGGGTCTATTTCGACTCACTGTGACTTTGACCTTTGACCCAATCATTAAGTAGTGTTCTCCATATTCCGATAATAAAGGTTTGTTGAAAATTTGATGACAAAAGCTCAAATGGTAAAAAAAAAGTTATGGCCTGGATGGACACGCATACACACACACACACACACACACACACACACACACACACACACACACACACACACACACACACACACACACAATTGCAAAACCCCATCTCCCTGCTAAATATATGACAAGACAAAATCAGACAAGCAAATGGGATAAAAGAATTAACTGGCCTTGTTCCTCCTGCCCTCTCTTATGATAACAATACAAGTTTCCTTGTAAGGACCTTCAACACAAATGGAGGTGATGAGGCCCATCAAGCTTGTGCAAAGGTTGCCAACCCATGGCCGTGTGTCCATGCTCTATCCTTTTTTTAAATGTCGAGCATCAAGCTAGGAAGCAGCAAGTACCACTTTTTAAAAAAAAATCTTCGGTAGGATTAGTTTGAACCACCGACCTTCCAGACTCAGAGCAGATGCACCACCGAGTCACCGATTCCAATTCTCTTACCTCTGCACCCCCCTAGTAACCCCAGGTCGCATACGATCCTTTGAAAACCCTCACCTGTCCAACCTCCCAAAGTCCAGGATGCTTGCCCACCTGCATTCATTCGTCCCCTTATTCTCCAGGGCATATTTTACTTACTCGTTTGTGTGTTATTCCTACATGGGTATGTCCACCAACCCCCACCTCCTCCCCTTCCCCTTGGTACTTTGTGAATCTGGTACCATTTGTCATCTCTGCATGTATCGCTCCATCCAATGCATTGTCCATGAGTCTACCGCACCCTTCTAATTACAAATAACTACATTGTTCAACATTTCACAAAGAAAGTTCATTAAAAACAAAGCTCTGTTCTGAAAAAAACATTCATACTTTCCACTTACATACGATACCCGATACAAGTTGTTTGAGAGTTGTGAGATGGCATTTGGAAAATTAGTCTTACACTTTGCACGGTCCTGTAGTCAAGATGTTTAGCTCTCGTGACCCCATGCCGGTCACCGTGTTCAGTGCCACTTACAGCTCTCCCTCTCCTCCATGGTGAAACTTTCCCTCCAGGCCAATTATTTATCAAACACAGCTTGTAATTTCCTGTTT